>NC_083760.1:95239069-95304069 GCF_963514075.1 Conger conger | reverse complement strand
TTGTGGAATGGCATCCGTTCCGGAACGAGGAACCCATCTGAGGTTTTGGTAGCGGCATCCGTGTGAGCGTTCATTATGTCCAGGCCACAGAAGCCAAGGACTCATGCAGGAACAGCTCTGGACGTGGTTTGTGGTGGAACATTGTGCATTTACCCCACAGCGAAACACACTGCATCCGTCCACACATTCACCATTGCGGCAGACCTCACTGTATCCACACACACTGTCCTTGGTGCATCTGTCACAAGCTGGGGGAGTGAATGAAGGACAGGGCTGCTGGGTGCATCGGTAGGTGTCACTGGTCTGCCTGTTGGCGGAGGCCCAACCCCCATCACAGGAGGATGTACAGACTGTAGCTCCTTTCTCAGGTGTACACATGGTGCTTCCCCTCTCAGGATGAGCGTAGCAGACAGGAAGGACACTCCAATTTCCTTTAGAGCACAGCTCTGTCTCTGGAAAGGGCTGGTAATCATTCTGGCATGACAGTGGGACCTCCTGCTGGTCTGTGCTATGATAGGGCTTCTCACAGTAAGCATTAGAGAGGACCTCTGCCTTGAGTGGGCCACAGCCATTCCCGTTGAACAGGGTCCACTGCTGAGATGCATACTCTTTAAACAAATTGATCACATAATCATCAGACCTCATAAATGCACGTCTTTGTACCATATTTTGTACAGCTTTAGGGCCAAGTTGCAGTTCTTCTGGAGTCACTGGCTTTTGTGACTCGTTTTTGATCAACAAATATTTCTGCCAGCCTAAGGCAGCTTCCTTCTCCATAGCAAACATAATGCGAACAAAATAATCAACTCTCTCACTGTAGGATTGAGAGCACGCTGTTGTATGATTTGATTGACTCTGATCAACTGGTTCTGTGAGCAGTGATTGCCGAAGAATGTCCAGGATATTTGAGGTGTCTCCAAAGACAGTTCCTTGCATCATTAGATCAAACTTGTGCAGCATGTAAGGGAATGTGTTGCCTTCAGTAAAAATGGCTTCGACTTCAAAGATATACTGATCCTGTGACATTCTTTCCTTTTTAAGAAAATCATGCACTTTTGCCAAATATCTGAATTTCTCAATCACATCAATGTACTTAATGAATATTTGTGTCCACTGGATGTCTTGCCGTAAGGTTCCCAGCAGGGCTCCTACATATTCTTTAATTTCCTGAAGATCAAAATAGATAGTAGTCAAGTCTGGCACAGGCTGGAAAGTGATACCAATGAGCTCACTCTCCACGGCTGCAAAGTCAATGTCATTCTGTACACTTCCCTCACAGGTTGGGCCGTAGAACATTTTCTCACACTTACAGATTCCACTTGACGTGTCTTTAATTTGTCTACATTTACCATTGTTACAGTTCACATCAGAACAAGGACGGTTTATAACAAGTTCCTGACTCTTTAAATAGACAGTAAAGGTGGATAGCAGAACTTCATCTGGACATGTGAGTTGTACCAGCGCATTATCGGCTGTTTGAGCAAAATCCGAAGGTTCATGAATGTATTCTACATGCTTCATAGCTGCGGTTTCAAAAATAATTGGCCACTGGGAAATTTTTTCCTGACAGAATATTCCTTTGCTATTCCACTCCTGTTCCATTTCAGCTTTAATACCCCCTCTAACAGTGAATCCTTTCTCCCTGTGTAGGAGGTGTATCACTACTTTGTCTTGAGCGATAACATTAATAGAGTTTCCATTAGTCCTCTCTTCTCCCTTTTTTTTGTCATGCACAATGACTGTCCACTCATACCAGTTGAACTTCTTGTCCAAATGCTCCTTGATCCTGTAGGCAAGATTTATATTATCTGGCAAAGGATTGGTCCCTATTTGCTGGACATCCTTTTCTGCCCACACCTCAAAGTTGTCTGCGCACTCAATCAAGACGTCCTGTATCTTTTCTCTGACGTTGGATAGCTGTGTGACTGCCTCTTTCGCTTTAAGCTTACCATCATATCCCTTTAAGGCATAATAATAAAGATTCAGCTGTAGTCCAGTGACCATCAGGGAAGCAAAATATGAAGTGAATTGCACAAGGGTCTTAAAATCCCCTTTAGACTTTTGAGTGACAAGTACTAAAAGGTTCTGATTCAGGCTAGCTGGGTTGTTCTCAGTCAGGTATCTGTGAAAGTTATAAACACTGCTCTCTGTCCCAGTGGTCTCGTAGAAAGTGACAAATCTTTCAGCCAGTCTCATCTTCTCTTCTGTTTCTGCCTCAGCTGCACTGTCTATGAACTCTCAGTTTGATCCAGGCATTCTTTATGTTGTTCTCGTCACCAGAATAGACGCTGGCATATGCTGCCCATTCCATTTCCTCTGCCAGAGTGTTTATTTGGAGTGCGATGGAGTCCAGTTTCCTGTTAACCTCTGAAAACTGGACCTTCATGAACTCCAAAAGTGGATTCTGTTGAGGAATAAAAGCAAAGATGAAACCCACCAACGCTCCAAGAAAACCAAGACCAGATGCAAGCTTCTCAAGCTTGTCAAAGACTTGCAAGACTTTAGGGAGAGGCTTTGCATCTTGTTCGGGTTTTGAATCCCACTCTGCCAGATCCCCCAACATTTCTAGTAGTTGAGCACTTGTGTCAATTCCCTTCTCCACTTGATCTACAACATCTGGGTCAAGATTGGCAGTTGAGAAGCTGCTGTACAGCAGGAGATAGAGCACAGAGAGGAAGACTTTTCCAGACTTCATCATTTTTTCCTGTATGACAAGAACATTCAACATGAACAACATCAATAAAAGACTCAAATCTGAGCACAGTATACAATTTTGCAGAAATTCATATCACATTAATCACTTGAAAATCCAGATCAAATGGAAGTCACCTAATGGAAGCCACATAAATGATAGAGACAGCTCACTTACCAGAGACTCCGCAGAGATAGTAATGTGTGGTCTGTGCTCATTATATAGGCAGTAGGTAGAGCACAACCCCTTTGTGGGTCATGTGTGTGCAGGCGTATTTTGTTTGTTTTGTTATTTTCATTTTCCCTGCCCTGTTAATTATCACCTGTCATGTTACTAAATGACTGTTCTTGCCATTGCTATCAGTAGTCCAACTGCTGTGGAAACCCCCGGTTTAACCTCAATAAGATCCACACAGCCATTGGGCCCTTCAGTAAGGTCCTTAACCACACATTGCTCCAGGGGGAAAGTGTCCTGCTTCGTCTCCTCAACTGTAAGTCGCTTTGGATAAAAGCAGCCGCCAAACACTGCAATGTAATGTAATTTTATGTACCTAAATGGTACTGCCCCAGAGACCAGAATTTGTACGTTTTTAGGCACTTTTCATAACTCTATTTCAGATGGTGTGCACTGCCAATTAATGGTAATACCCTTCATGTTAAATGGTTTTCCTCCTTGAAATTCCATGGTCCTAACTGACATTTATGACTACAATGAGTTAGTGTCATAAATATGTAGTTTATAGGGATAGTCATTTTACATTTTCATAGGAGTTCTTTAGGGTGTCTGTCATTTTGATCTATGAAAAATTGCCCAGCATTTCATTTTTGCTGGGTTAGGATTAGAAAGCTCAATATCTCAAAACTCAGAATGTCTACATCACCGAGAAAAAAAGAAGTAAAATGTAGTACGTTTTCCCCAAAATCCAAATGGCACCAACATTGAGGGAGAGACCATCTAGAACCCAAAAAAAACAAATCATGTATTGCAATCAAACTTGTCCTTTTGGAGAGCTTCTAGAACAGCTTCATAAGGGGTACTTAACTCACCAGTAAATTCACTCAGAAACAGTCAAACCACTTATTTTCACCGTGCTAAGCATTGTGCATTTTTTATTAAAACCGCACCCATACCCAGCTGTGCTTTGTGTTATGGGCTACGGATGAGTTAGCTGGAAAGCAACGTGAATCAAGGATTGATCATGATTGAAAGAGTTGTTCAGCAGGTGTTCAGCCAACATTTATATTATAACCTCACCATTGACTCACCACTGTGTTCTGTACCAGAAATTCATTAGCTACCAGAAGACCGATAAACATTTATTTACATTTAATTATTGGTAAACTGCTCTCTTACTTGGCCACCCTCCAAATATTCACTAATGTTTAAGATCACAGTCCTGTGTTCATATAAAAGTCCCTGGACTTTCTTGCTTTCTTGGAATGATCTTCATTCAAGCTCCAGCTTGACTGAAATGTTTACAGTCTTATGCATGATGTGTGCTCCTGTTACTGATATGCAGTATACAACAGAAGTAAGGGCACCCCTGTGCAATATCACTTAAATGTCAAATTATTCAAAATTGTATCCCCTTACAGTAATTTCATTACTTCTCAGTTGAACAGTAGGGTTTTTTCTATGTAAAATTAAAAACTAACGGTTTAGTCAGTACACCTTTCATTACTGTGATTCAAATATTTTATTTGTTCAGTAGTCATGTCCATCATTATCTTTGATGACAGACTCACTCCTCTTCGGCACTGAGGATACCAGTGTTGCGCACATTTCCGGAGAGATTCTTTTTCATCTTTTCTTTGCTGGAGGGCTTGTGGGGTTTCTCTTTAAAATACCCCAAAGGTGTTCTATTGAATTCAATTCGGTGACGTATTTGGCCAGGTCGTAGTTTTCATTCGTTTCTTCTTTAGAATCTCTTGCGTGATTTTTCTAGTGGTACTATGGCTCGTTCGATACCTCCTGATTACTGCTGCAACTGTGTTTCTACTGATTTTTAGTTGGTCACCAATCTTCAGACCGCCCATAGGTTCAGAACTGAGAATGTTCTGGTGTTACCGGTCATTTTATAACCTTGCATTAGTGGTGGTAATGTGATTTCCAATGAGCAATTAAGCCTAACAATGTCATCTAGATGCCATCCATCAAATAATATATTCACATCCCTGCAGACTTTTGCCTTGCATGTTTATTCCCATACATAATAGATACAGTAGATTAATTTATAAGAATAAGATATTCTGTCAACACTAAACAATATTAGACTAGACAGATTTTGTTAAAACAAGCTAAGCAATCTTACACAGACAGTAATTGGTAAATTAATTTCTTATGATTTTTGAAATATTTTATAGCCTAAATAAAATTATTTTCTTTAAAAAAAAAAAGATTCAATTAAAACATATCTCTAATGGTGCATTTATAGGTGATAAATATAAACAAAATTATGTGACTGAATCTATGCTGCACAATGCCGGATAACACAATTTTTTTTTCTCAATTACTAATAACCAATATCTGTAATTGACTGCTTTCGAAAGAAAAAGGATTCAATGAGTTTAAATACATTGTTTCTTCACAAGAGAGTAGAAATTGCTGTCACGTTTCCCTTTGTCTTCATAGCCCCAGTGACACAATAGTCCATGCCTCGTGTTAAAGAGTTTTCCTGGAATGCCTGGATTGCTCTTCCGACTAGAACAGAAAAACAGTTATTACAGTTTTTTTACAATCGTTTTCACACTTGTCTCAATACCATGTCCTCTTTTTCAAAACTCTTCACACAGTGTGCTTTTGAAACACGCATCTGAGCACATCAATTAACCTTTGGTGTAAAATGCACTTCAACAACACTTAATATTTCACCCAAAAACTGACTCATGCTGCCATAACTATAGCATATGTTTTCTCCCATAAGACTACTTTGTCACTCAATGTTCACTGAACTACAAAACACAAACAACTTGGAGCATTGCTAAATACATATATTATGTGTTTCCCTTTCCTCTATTTTTGCATCCACAAATATTTCAAGAAACTTTTGATCTGTTGGCTTGCCTCTCACAATAGATGTCATGACTGAGTGTGGTAAATTTACAGTAAACTGTAAATTAATGAATGTTTTACTATATTGGAAACCCAGAATAACAATTTTTACTGTGTAATGTAAAACAATATATGATAAAGAAACACATCCCAAAAGCAACAGTATTGAGGGTTTACAGTATTTTGACGTTTGTTCTCACAGTGCAATATACTGTAATTCAGAAAAGAAAAATACAATACAATCAATTACCCAAAATACATTACAATCAATAACAAATACATCCCAAAAAGCAATATCTTCACTATATACATTAATTCACACATATATTGTCTGCCTATCAGTATCAAAAGTCTACTGTTGGCCTGGCCCATCCATCCTGTCCTATGGCATTTGGCCATAGATTTTCATCAACATCACTCCGAATGTTATCTCTTGCTATACACCGAGGAAAACATCTCTTTGCGTGCCTTATCTAGCCCTGGATGTGTTCCATTGTTATATCCATACACCCAGCAGCCATTGCATCTAGAAGTGAAATCTGTTCATGTGGGTGGTGGTCCTAAACCTTCACATAAACCTTCATAAACTTCATATTGGTACCTGAGTTCCTTGACACCCTCAGAGTTCCTGTCAAAGGGGACAGTGTACAACTGTTTCATCCTGATCTGATGTTTCTGTAGCACTCTTGAAATGGTTGTAGTGCTTACACTGCCAATGTTTGGAAATATGTTCTTGTCTGCGATTATGTTGTTGCGTATTTCTCTTAGCCTGATGCTGTTGTTGACAATGACCATCCCAACTATTGTATCCTCCTGTTGAGACGTAAACATTATTCCCCTTCCCCCTGTGTGACTGTGTGAGGTAACCGCTGGGTCCTGTAGTGAGTCAAAGACAAATGTGCTCTGATACATCTGCTTTTTCTGGAGACTTCTCAAATCACAGTACTGCTGTAATATACACATCAATTGAACTCCTTCAGTCGTAAATACTGTATAGTACCTGTTGGTTTGCCTGAAAATCCTCACTATTGAAGCCACTGCGGATCTAGGCAAGTTTGGTTGAACCCTCAACCTGCTTCCCTCAGGGACAGACCATGATTTACCACATGATCAATGACTGTGGCTCTGATTTCATCAGACACAACTGTTCTTGCTCTTCCACGACGTCTTCTTCCTCTACCTCTGCATCCATTTTCCCCACCAAGGCTAAAGAATGCAAATGCCAATCCAAAGGTGGCCCCTTTTGTATATGTGGTAACGGGGCACAAACAACAAACACCTGGGTAGGTTCACTGAAATGACAGCCAGGTGTTTCAACAGTACATATACAGCAGTAATAGTGGAAAAATCTCTTCAGTGAGCTACATCTATATTTACCCTATATACATGCACATTTCAATGCAAGTATGATCACTTATGTATAGATGGTAACAAGGCTGCAAACAAAAAAAAATTAAATAAACTGAATAAACTTTCTGCTCAGATCAGAATGACCTGTCTTTTGTATTTCAAGCATATAGTTTCATTTATCTGCCAAAATTCAGCATATTTCCTTCCACAATGATCAGAATTTTATTGGGTTTTGAACTGAAAGTTAACTGTTTTGAACAGAGTATCTAAATGTCTGCAAAATTTGCTGTATTTGTACAGACTTTTGCAGGTAGTGAACACTGATTGAGAGAGGTATTCATGAATTTTGGAAGAAGTGGCGATTGAATGCCTTTAGTATGAAAGCAATGCAAAAATATCCACAGTTTAGTTCACATAGTCTAATGATATGGTGAATGTGTTAAGTGTTTTGAAAAAGTGGACATGGTATTGAGACAAGTGTGAAAACGATTGTAAAAAACTGTAAAAGTCAAATGTGAAACCGCTTCCACAATAAGTTATTGTGTGTGTGTAGTGTGTGAGTGGGGAGGGACCCCACAGGGTTTTGTGATGTGTCTAGTACCCTCTAGCTTACAGCTTGCTGCCACTGGCTTGCCCATGTGGTGAACAGGGAAGCAGCCCTGTGTGTAAGTCTTCTCTTTTACATTACATTAATGGCATTTGGCAGACGCTCTTATCCAGAGTGACGTACAACAAAGTGCAAAGTGCATACCAATAACCAAGGATAAGTGCGCTGACCCTAGAGAGAAGTACAATTTAAACAGCCAGTATACAGCCTCTCCATCACCAACATCACAAGAGCCCTGGCCCTGACTGCATCCCTGGGGAGATCCTTAAGCAGGGAGGCTGTCTCTGCACCCGAACAGTCTACCTGTTCGTTGCTGAGGTATGGAGACAAGAATGTGACCCCCATCAGTGGAGCGATGCTGACATTGTTCCTCATTTAAAAAAACAAAGCTGACAGATCCATCTTGGGCAAGAGTAGGGGGATATCACTCCTTGTGGTTGCTGGCAAAGTCCTGGTGAAGGTCATGTTTTGCAGACTCATTGAGAACATCACTGAGGATATTCTCCCAGCACCCCAGTGTGGCGTCAGAAAGAACAGAAGCACTGTGGACATGATCTTCACTGCACGCCAGCTGCATGAAAAGTAACTGGAACAAAAAGAAGGTCTGTTCATGACCTTTGTGGACCTCTGCAGAGCCTTTGACGCTGTTCACCGTGACCTTCTCTGGAAAGTCCTCCTGCACCGTGGCTGCCCCAGGGAGATTGTGAACATCTTGCAGCCGGTCCATGTGGGAATAAGTGCCACGGTGATGATAGGGAGACGAGTCAGAGCCGTTCAGTGTTGGCCCCGGCGTTAGACAAGGTTGTGTGCTCTTTAACATCTTTCTCCTCTGTCACAACTCCTGCACAGGGACAGGGGGAGTAGGGATTGGGGGAACCTTGACTTGCAGCTGGACAGGAACCTCTTTGATATCAGGAGGTTTCATACGACCACAAAACTCATGCATGCATGCATATTTGAGCTATAATATGCTGATGACACCCCACTCTTACAGCATACGGCAGAATGGGGCTGTCTGTTAACATCCACAAAACAGAAGTCCTCTGCCCTTGGTCATCTGGTCTCCCACTTGAACATCCCATCTTCCCCATCTCTGACTCTCCACCTGCCTGTGTTCCACACTTCAAATACCTTGGGGGCATCCTCTCACTGCAAAATCTACCTGGACATCCAGAACCGGATCAAACAGGCCTCATCCTCCTTTGGAATACCACAGCACCACCTGCCCCGGAGAATCCTTGACAGACACATGAGACTGGGTTGTCTCTGCTGGTGGACAGAAGAAGCGCTACAAAGACCAACTGAAGATCTCCCTCCAGAAGTGTGGAGTAGACACTGATGCACTGGAGAAAATGACCTCTGACTGGACCAGTTGGTGTAGGTCATCTCATGATGGGGTAAAGGAAAACAGGCTGAAAAGTACTTGGTGAAGAAGCAGAGGAGGCTTTGAAACACAGTAGGTTTTCATGTGCTCTGTCTGTGGCAAGCAGTGTGCATCCCACATCAGACTTTACAGTCACAAGCCAAACCATAAGAAGCAGTAGGGGTCAACCTCAGACACAACAGGTTACCTTAAGCAAGTAAGTAACTGCATGTGTGCCTGTGCATGTGGACTTTCTTCATACGCAGTTTGTGAAAGCTGCTGTGTTGTCGTCAACATTAGCTTCATGTGACTGAAACCAGTATTAAAGCTGTACGAAGACTCACCTGCACACCAGGTATGTAATCCAGGGCCATGGAATAGCCTGGCCAATCTCTGCAGTGTTGTTGTGTATCCCTCCACTCAACCACTGCACTCCGCTCCCCCCACAGGGGTCCACCAGCACCTGCAGAAACAACCCTCTTACAGTCACACAGTGATGACATCAGACCTCATACAGTCACACAGTGATGACATCAGGCCTCATACAGTCTCACAGTGATGACATCAGACCTCAAACAGTCACACAGTGATGACATCAGCCCTCTTACAGTCACACAGTGATGACATCAGCTCCTCACTAACAGGCCTCATACAGTCACACAGTGATGACATCAGCCCCTCACTAACAGGCCTCATACAGTCTCACAGTGATGACATCAGGCCTCATACAGTCACACAGTGATGACATCAGACCTCTTACAGTCACACAGTGATGACATCAGCTCCTCACTAACAGGCCTCATACAGTCTCACAGTGATGACATCGTAGACAATTGTAGACTATTTACTTAGCGTCCCATCGGCATTAGAAGTCACTGACTTAGGGCGGGCGTACTGTACATTATATGACTTGCGGGATCCTGATTGTTCTTTTCAGATTGGGACCAAAGAATTTCTCAACATTGCTACTCTGTGGGTGTGAGATATCATTTTGATTTGATCCAACTGGCTTATGGGCTCTGGATTGTTTGTTTGACGTGGCTTGACTTGAATTTGTCAGGTGTGAGAGGCCCTGTGAGCAGATTCTGTGTTTTGATTCCCATTGCCGACTCAGGAGGTGGTTCCGTTTATGTTTTTCAGATCAGCTCCAGAGCCCATATTGTCTGTGCCAGGGGTAACCAACTTCATTCATCAGCTAGAGGTCCTGTTCAGCTGATATTAATTGTCAGGTGTGCCAAATTAGGGTTGAAATGAAAATCTACAGGATGGTAGATTGCCAGGAACAGGGTTGGTGACCACTGGTTTACGCTATCATCCGAACGGTTGTCACGATCAGACCCCTCCAAGTGTGAGACGCCATCCAAGCTCCCGATTTTATAACCCCTGAGAAAATCTGAAATGTACATGCGCCCTTAACCTGACTTAACCAGCTTTTGGAAACTAGCCAATCTAGTCAGCAACAAGACGAACACTAGTGAGGTGAAAATATTTATTGTAGTTGAATTTCTTATTGTTTTTATTATTGTTATCATTATCATGGCTGCTGATGATGACCACAACAGAGTAACGATCAACAGAAAAAGCACATATACACAAACATACACACACTCACATATACGCTCACAACATACCTGAAAACTGGTAGCCCTCCTCTCCTTCCAATCATAGTCATAATTGCAGGTGTTGACACTTTGGATCCAGATCCATCCTCCATGCCATCCACCGTCTGGGCCTGTAGCTCGACAAACATGGTGTCCCGTTCGAGATTTCACAGCATCTGTCAAAGGACAGCAAACGGAGAACTCTCACTCTGCTCTCCCCTCACCTAGGAGCCCATCAAGTACATTCATTTGTCTGTTAATTACCAACATGAAGATAAAAGCGGGTCCACATTTGGATTTCAGGGCCAAGATTAGGTAACCGGGCCATCGACTTCAAAAGGGTCTTACTTTACATAATGTTGGCACTGAATAATGCTTGACCACCATGTGGAGTGTTTAACCTTCAAGTCTATGCTAATTATTATTTTCAGTACGAACTTAGTGTAATGTGTTACTATAGGGGGGTGTCATTGAAGCATTCATAGAATCACAGGACTGTACGTATTCATTTACTTAAGGATTCATGAACATCTATAAACGTGCTATGACTGTGCTAACTGTGGTTTTATGAATGCATCATTGACACCCCCTATAGTAAAGAGTATCCAAGTAGGTTATATGGAGAATTCATGAACATCTATTAGGTGTTATGACTGTGCTATAGTGAGGTCTTTGAATGCTTACTTGACAGCTCCTCATAGTGAAATTTTACAACAATAACATCCTCAAAAACTCAACCCTGATGCACCCTGATTAAGATACGTACGTTGTGGAATAGCATCATTCTGGGAACGAGGAACCCATCTGAGGTTCTGGTAGCGGCATCCGTGTGAGCGTGCATCATGTCCTTCCCACAGAACCCAAGGACTCACGCAGGAACAGCTCTGGACGTGGTTTGTGGTGGAACATTGTGCATTTACCCCACAGGGAAACACACTGCATCCATCTACACATTCACCTTTGTGGCAGACCTCACTGTGTCCACACGCACTGTCCTTGGTGCATCTGTCACAAGCTGGGGGAGTGAATGAAGGACAGGGCTGCTGGGTGCATCGGTAGGTGTCACTGGTCTGCCTGTTGGCGGCGGCCCAACCCCCATCACAGGAGGATGTACAGACTGTAGCTCCATTCTCAGGTGTACACATGGTGCTTCCCCTCTCAGGATGAGCGTAGCAGACAGGAAGGACTCTCCATTTTCCTTTAGAGCACTGCTCCGTCTCTGGAAAGGGCTGGTAATCATTCTGGCATGACAGTGGGACCTCCTGCTGGTCTGTGCTATGATAGGGCTTCTCACAGTAAGCGTTAGAGAGGAGCTCTGCCTTGAGTGGGCCACAGCCATTCCCGTTGAACAGGGTCCACTGCTGAGATGCATACTCTTTAAACAAATTGATCACATAATCATCAGACCTCATAAATGCACGTCCTTGTACCATATTTTGTACAGCTTTAGGGCCAAGTTGCAGTTCTTCTGGAGTCACTGGCTTTTGTGACTCGTGTTTGATCAACAAATATTTCTGCCAGCCTAAGGCAGCTTCCTTCTCCATAGCAAACATAATGCGAACAAAATAATCAACTCTCTCACTGTAGGCTTGAGAGCACGCTGTTGTATGATTTGATTGACTCTGATCAACTGGTTCTGTGAGCAGTGATTGCCGAAGAATGTCCAGGATATTTGAGGTGTCTCCAAAGCCAGTTCCTTGCATCATTAGATCAAACTTGTGCAGCATGTAAGGGAATGTGTTGCCTTCAGTAAAAATGGCTTCGACTTCAAAGATATACTGATCCTGTGACATTCTTTCCTTTTTAAGAAAATCATGCACTTTTGCCAAATATCTGAATTTCTCAATCACATCAATGTACTTAATGAATATTTGTGTCCACTGGATGTCTTGCCGTAAGGTTCCCAGCAGGGCTCCTACATATTCTTTAATTTCCTGAAGATCAAAATAAATAGTAGTCAAGTCTGGCACAGGCTGGAAAGTGATACCAATGAGCTCACTCTCCACGGCTGAAAAGTCAATGTCATTCTGTACACTTCCCTCACAGGTTGGGCCGTAGAACATTTTCTCACACTTACAGATTCCACTTGATGTGTCTTTAATTTGTCTACATTCACCATTGTTACAGTTCACATCAGAACAAGGACGGTTTATAACAAGTTCCTGACTCTTTAAATAGACAGTAAAGGTGGATAGCAGAACTTCATCTGGACATGTGAGTTGTACCAGCGCATTATCGGCTGTTTGAGCAAAATCCGAAGGTTCATGAATGTATTCTACATGCTTCATAGCTGCGGTTTCAAAAATAATTGGCCACTGGGAAATCTTTTCCTGACAGAATATTCCTTTGCTATTCCACTCCTGTTCCATTTCAGCTTTAATACCCCCTCTAACAGTGAATCCTTTCTCCCTGTGTAGGAGGTGTATCACTACTTTGTCTTGAGCGATAACATTAATAGAGTTTCCATTAGTCCTCTCTTCTCCCACACTGCACAATGACTGTCCACTCATACCAGTTGAACTTCTTGTCCAAATGCTCCTTGATCCTGTAGGCAAGATTTATATTATCTGGCAAAGGATTGGTCCCTATTTGCTGGACATCCTTCTCTGCCCACACCTCAAAGTTGTCTGTGCACTCAATCAAGACGTCCTGTATCTTTTCTCTGACGTTGGATAGCTGTGTGACTGCCTCTTTCGCTTTAAGCTTACCATCATATCCCTTTAAGGCATAATAATAAAGATTCAGCTGTAGTCCAGTGACCATCAGGGAAGCAAAATATGAAGTAAATTGCACAAGGGTCTTAAAATCCCCTTTAGACTTTTGAGTGACAAGTACTAAAAGGTTCTGATTCAGGCTAGCTGGGTTGTTCTCAGTCAGGTATCTGTGAAAGTTATAAACACTGCTCTCTGTCCCAGTGGTCTCGTAGAAAGTGACACATCTTTCAGCCAGTCTCATCTTCTCTTCTGTTTCTGCCTCAGCTGCACTGTCTATGAACTCTCTCAGTTTGATCCAGGCATTCTTTATGTTGTTCTCGTCACCAGAATAGACGCTGGCATATGCTGCCCATTCCATTTCCTCTGCCAGAGTGTTTATTTGGAGTGCGATGGAGTCCAGTTTCCTGTTAACCTCTGAAAACTGGACCTTCATGAACTCCAAAAGTGGATTCTGTTGAGGAATAAAAGCAAAGATGAAACCCACCAACGCTCCAAGAAAACCAAGACCAGATGCAAGCTTCCCAAGCTTGTCAAAGACTTGCAAGACTTTAGGGAGAGGCTTT
This sequence comes from Conger conger, assembly GCF_963514075.1. NCBI lineage: Eukaryota > Metazoa > Chordata > Actinopteri > Anguilliformes > Congridae > Conger > Conger conger. The sequence continues at coordinate 95,290,128 of NC_083760.1, read as the reverse complement.
GCATCTATTTCGGGTTTTGAATCCCACTCTGCCAGATCCCCCAACATTTCTAGTAGTTGAGCACTTGTGTCAATTCCCTTCTCCACTTGATCTACAACATCTGGGTCAAGATTGGCAGTTGAGAAGCTGCTGTACAGCAGGAGATAGAGCACAGAGAGGAAGACTTTTCCAGACTTCATCATTTTTTCCTGTTTGACAAGAACAATCAACATGAACAACATCAATAAAAGACTCAAATCTGAGCACAGTATACAATTTTGCAGAAAGTCATATCACATTAATCACTTGAAAATCCAGATGGAAGTCACCTAATGGAAGCCACATAAATGATAGAGAAAAGCTCACTTACCAGAGACTCCGCAGAGATAGTAATGTGTGGTCTGTGCTCATTATATAGGCAGTAGGTAGAGCACAACCCCTTTGTGGGTCATGTGTGTGCAGGCGTATTTTGTTTGTTTTGTTATTTTCATTTTCCCTGCCCTGTTAATTATCACCTGTCATGTTACTAAATGACTGTTCTTGCCATTGTTATCAGTAGTCCAACTGCTGTGGAAACCCCCGGTTTAACCTCAATAAGATCCACTCAGCCATTGGGCCCTTCAGCAAGGTCCTTAACCACACATTGCTCCAGGGGGAAAGTGTCCTGCTTCGTCTCCTCAACTGTAAGTCGCTTTGGATAAAAGCAGCCGCCAAACACTGCAATGTAATGTAATTTTATGTACCTAAATGGTACTGCCCCAGAGACCAGAATTTGTAAGTTTTTAGGCACTTTTCATGGTGCAGATGGTGTGCACTGCCAATTAATGGTAATACCCTTCATGTTAAATGGTCTTCCTCCTTGAAATTCCATGGTCCTAACTGACATTTTTGACTACAATGAGTTAGTGTTGTAAATATGTAGTTTATAGGGATAGTAATTTTACATTTTCATAGGATTGTACATTCAGAGTTCTTTAGGGTGTCTGTCATTTTGATCTATGAAAAATTGCCCAGCATTTCATTTTTGCTGGGTTAGGATTAGAAAGCTCAATATCTCAAAATGGCCGAGAAAAATGGCCGAGAAAAAAACGTTTTTAGTTGACTGAACAAAGAAGTAAAATGTAGTATGTTTTCCTCAAAATCCAAATGGCACCAACATTGAGGGAGAGACCCTCTAGAACCCAAAAAAAACGAATCATGTATTGCAATCAAACTTGTCCTTTTGGAGAGCTTCTAGAACAGCTTCATAAGGGGTACTTAACTCACCAGTAAATTCACTCAGAAACAGTCAAACCACTTATTTTCACCGTGCTAAGCATTGTGCATTTTTTATTAAAACCGCACCCATACCCAGCTGTGCTTTGTGTTATGGGCTAAGGATGAGTTAGCTGGGAAGCAACGTGAATCAAGGATTGATCAGGATTGAAAGAGTTGTTCAGCACGTGTTCAGCCAACATTTTTATAACCTCACCATTAACTCACCACTGTGTTCTGTACCAGACATTAATTAGCTACCAGAAGACCGATAAATGTTTATTTATATTTAATTACTGGTAAACTGCTCTCTTACTTGACCACCCTCCAAATATTCACTAATGTTTAAGATCACAGTTCTGTGTTCATGTAAAAGTCCCTGGAATCAGAACTGTTTTTTGATTTTAAAAAAAGGCATTTGAGTGCTTTGCAGTGCTTTCTTGGAATGATCTTCATTCAAGCTCCAGCTTGACTGAAATGTTTACAGTCTTATGCATGATGTGTGCTCCTGTTACTGATATGCAGTATACAACAGAAGTAAGGGCACACCCCTGTGCAATATCACTTCAATGTCAAATTATTCAAAATTGTATCACCTTACAGTAATTTCATTACTTCTCAGTTGAACAGTAGGGTTTTTTCTCTTATGTAAAATGAAAAACTAACGGTTTAGTCAGTACACCTTTCATTACTGTGATTCAAATATTTTATTTGTTCAGTAGTCATGTCCATCATTATCTTTGATAACAGACTCACTCCTCTTCGGCACTGAGGATACCAGTGTTGCAACAATGTAATCTAGATGCCATCCATCAAATAATATATTCACATCCCTGCAGACTTTTGCCTCGCATGTTTATTCCCATACATAATAGATACAGTAGATTAATTCATAAGAATAAGATATTCTGTCAACACTAAACAATATTAGACTAGACAGATTTTGTTAAAACAAGCTAAGCAATCTTACACAGACAGTAATTGGTAAATTAATTTCTTATGATTTTTGGAATATTTTATAGCCTAAATAAAATTATTTTCTTTAAAAAAAAAAAAAGATTCAATTAAAACATATCTCTAATGGTGCATTTATAGGTGATAAATATAAACACAATTATGTGACTGAATCTATGCTGCACAATGCCGGATAACACAATTTTTTTTTCTCAATTACTAATAACCAATATCTGTAATTGACTGCTTTCGAAAGAAAAAGGATTCAATGAGTTTAAATACATTGTTTCTTCACAAGAGAGTAGAAATTGCTGTCACGGTTCCCTTTGCCTCTATAGCCCCAGTGACACAGCAGTCCACGCCTCGTGTTAAAGAGTTTTCCTGGAATGCCTGGATTGCTCTTCCGACTAGAACAGAAAAACAGTTATTACAGTTTTTTTTACAATCGTTTTCACACTTGTCTCAATACCATGTCCTCTTTTTCAAAACTCTTCACACAGTGTGCTTTTGAAACACGCATCTGAGCACATCAATTAACCTTTGGTGTAAAATGCACTTCAACAACACTTAATATTTCACCCAAAAACTGACTCATGCTGCCATAACTATAGCATATGTTTTCTCCCAGAAGACTACTTTGTCACTCAATGTTCACTGAACTACAAAACACAAACAACTTGGAGCATTGCTAAATACATATATTATGTGTTTCCCTTTCCTCTATTTTTGCATCCACAAATATTTCAAGCCAAGCAGCTAAAGAAACTTTTGATCTGTTGGTTTGCCTCTCACAATAGATGTCATGACTGAGTGTGGTAAATTTACAGTAAACTGTAAATTAATGAATGTTTTACTATATTGGAAACCCAGAATAACAATTTTTACTGTGTAATGTAAAACAATATATGATAAAGAAACAAATTACAAAAGCAACAGTATTCTTCAGAGGGTTTACAGTATTTTGACGTTTGTTCTCACATTGCAATATACTGTAATTCAGAAAAGAAAAATACAATACAATCAATTACCCAAAATACATTACAATCAATAAGAAATACATCCCAAAAAGCAATATCTTCACTATATACAGTAATTCACACATATATTGTTTGCCTATCAGTATCAAAAGTCTACTGTTGGCCTGGCCCATCCATCCTGTCCTATGGCATTTGGCCATAGATTTTCATCAACATCACTCCGAATGTTATCTCTTGCTATACACCAAGGAAAACATCTCTTTGCGTGCCTTATCTAGCCCTGGATGTGTTCCATTGTTATGTCCATACACGCAGCAGCCATTGCATCTAGTGAAAGTGAAATCTGTTCATGTGGGTGGTGGTCCTAAACCTTCACATAAACCTTCATAAACTTCATATTGGTACCTGAGTTCCTTGACACCCTCAGAGTTCCTGTCAAAGGGGACAGTGTACAACTGTTTCATCCTGATCTGATGTTTCTGTAGCACTCTTGAAATGGTTGTAGTGCTTACACTGCCAATGTTTGGAAATATGTTCTTGTCTGCGATTATGTTGTTGCGTATTTCTCTTAGCCTGATGCTGTTGTTGACAATGACCATCCCAACTATTGTATCCTCCTGTTGAGACGTAAACATTATTCCCCTTCCCCCTGTGTGACTGTGTGAGGTAACCGCTGGGTCCTGTAGTGAGTCAAAGACAAATGTGCTCTGATACATCTTTCTGGAGACTTCTCAAATCACAGTACTGCTGTAATATACACATCAATTGAACTCCTTCAGTCGTAAATACTGTATAGTACCTGTTGGTTTGCCTGAAAATCCTCACTATTGAAGCCACTGTGGATCTAGGCGAGTTTGGTTGAACCCTCAACCTGCTTCCCTCAGGGACAGACCATGATTTACCACATGATCAATGACTGTGGCTCTGATTTCATCAGACACAACTGTTCTTGCTCTTCCACGACGTCTTCTTCCTCTACCTCTGGCTGCATCCATTTTCCCCACCAAGGCTAAAGAATGCAAATGCCAATCCAAAGGTGGCCCCTTTTGTATATGTGGTAACGGGGCACAAACAACAACCTCAGACACAACAGGTTACCTTAAGCAAGTAAGTAACTGCATGTGTGCGTGTGCATGTGGACTCCCTTCATACGCAGTTTGTGAAAGCTGCTGTGTTGTCGTCAACATTAGCTTCATGTGACTGAAACCAATATTAAAGCTGTACGAAGACTCACCTGCACACCAGGTATGTAATCCAGGGCCATGGAATAGCCTGGCCAATCTCTACAGTGTTGTGGTATATCCCTCCACTCAACCACTGCACTCCGCTGCTCCCACAGGGGTCCACCAGCACCTGCAGAAACAACCCTCTTACAGTCACACAGTGATGACATCAGGCCTCATACAGTCTCACAGTGATGACATCAGACCTCAAACAGTCACACAGTGATGACATCAGACCTCTTACAGTCACACAGTGATGACATCAGCCCCTCACTAACAGGCCTCATACAGTCTCACAGTGATGACATCAGGCCTCATACAGTCACACAGTGATGACATCAGCCCCTCACTAACAGGCCTCATACAGTCACACAGTGATGACATCAGACCTCTTACAGTCACACAGTGATGACATCAGCCCCTCACTAACAGGCCTCATACAGTCTCACAGTGATGACATCGTAGACAATTGTAGACTATTTACTTAGCGTCCCATCGGCATTAGAAGTCACTGACTTAGGGCGGGCGTACTGTACATTATATGACTTGCGGGATCCTGATTGTTCTTTTCAGATTGGGACCAAAGAATTTCTCAACATTGCTACTCTGTGGGTGTGAGATATCATTCCGATTTGATCCAACTGGTTTATGGGCTCTGGATTGTTTGTTTGACGTGGCTTGACTTGAATTTGTCAGGTGTGAGAGGTCCTGTGAGCAGATTCTGTGTTTCGATTCCCATTGCCGACTCTGTTTATGTTTTTCAGATCAGCTCCAGAGCCCATACAGTCTATGCCAGGGGTAACCAACTTCATTCATCAGCTAGAGATCCTGTTCAGCTGATATTAATTGTCAGGTGTGCCAAATTAGGGTTGAAATGAAAATCTACAGGATGGTAGATTGCCAGGAACAGGGTTGGTGACCACTGGTTTACGCTATCATCCGAACGGTTGTCACGATCAGACCCCTCCAAGTGTGAGACGCCATCCAAGCTCCCGATTTTATAACCCCTGAGAAAATCTGAAATGTACATGCGCCCTTAACCTGACTTAACCAGCTTTTGGAAACTAGCCAATCTAGTCAGCAACAAGACGAACACTAGTGAGGTGAAAATATTTATTGTAGTTGAATTTCTTATTGTTTTTATTATTGTTATCATTATCATGGCTGCTGATGATGACCAAAACAGAGTAACGATCAACAGAAAAAGCACATACACACAAATACATACACACACATACACACAAACATACACACACTCACGCATACAGTCACACATACACATACACACTCACATATACGCTCACAACATACCTGAAAACTGGTAGCCCTCCTCTCCTTCCAATCATAGTCATAATTGCAGGTGTTGACACTACGGATCCAGATCCATCCTCCATGCCATCCACCGTCTGGGCCTGTAGCTCGACAAACATGGTGTCCCGTTCGAGATTTCACAGCATCTGTCAAAGGACAGCAAACGGAGAACTCTCACTCATTTCTATCAAGCTGATGAGCTGTCATTGAGGATTCATGCTTAGCTTTGCCTGTAATCTCATCAATATAGTGCACAGGGCTTCATGGTCCTGAAGGGCAGATTGTCTGCTCTCCTCTTACCTAGGAGCCCATCAAGTACATTCTTTTGTCTGTTAATTACCAACATGAAGATAAAAGCAGGTCCACATTTGGATTTCAGGGCCAAGATTAGGTAACCGGGCCATCGACTTCAAAAGGGTCTTACTTTACATAATGTTGGCACTGAATAATGCTTGACCACCATGTGGAGTGTTTAACCTTCAAGTCTATGCTAATTATTATTTTCAGTACGAACTTAGTGTAATGTGTTACTATAGGGGGGTGTCATTGAAGCATTCATAGAATCACAGGACTGTACGTATTCATTTACTTAAGGATTCATGAACATCTATAAAGGTGCTATGACTGTGCTAACTGTGGTTTTATGAATGCATCATTGACACCCCCTATAGTAAAGAGTATCCAAGTAGGTTATATGGAGAATTCATGAACATCTATTAGGTGTTATGACTGTGCTATAGTGAGGTCTTTGAATGCTTCCTTGACAGCTCCTCATAGTGAAATTTTACAACAATAACATCCTCAAAAACTCAACCCTGATGCACCCTGATTAAGATACGTACGTTGTGGAATAGCATCATTCTGGGTACGAGGAACCCATCTGAGGTTCTGGTAGCGGCATCCCTGTAAGTGTGCAACATGTCCTTCCCACAGAACCCAAGGACTCACGCAGGAACAGCTCTGGACGTGGTTTGTGGTGGAACATTGTGCATTTACCCCGCAGCGAAACACACTGCATCCATCCACACATTCACCATTGCGGCAGACCTCACTGTGTCCACACGCACTGTCCTTGGTGCATCTGTCACAAGCTGGGGGAGTGAATGAAGGACAGGGCTGCTGGGTGCATCGGTAGGTGTCACTGGTCTGCCTGTTGGCGGAGGCCCAACCCCCATCACAGGAGGATGTACAGACTGTAGCTCCATTCTCAGGTGTACATACGGTGCTTCCCCTCTCAGGATGAGCGTAGCAGACAGGAAGGACACTCCAATTTCCTTTAGAGCACAGCTCTGTCTCTGGAAAGGGCTGGTAATCATTCTGGCATGACAGTGGGACCTCCTGCTGGTCTGTGCTATGATAGGGCTTCTCACAGTAAGCGTTAGAGAGGACCTCTGCCTTGAGTGGGCCACAGCCATTCCTGTTGAACAGGGTCCACTGCTGAGATGCATACTCTTTAAACAAATTGATCACATAATCATCAGACCTCATATGTGCAAGTCCTTGTACCATATTTTGTACAGCTTTAGGGCCAAGTTGCAGTTCTTCTGGAGTCACTGGCTGTTGTGACTCGTGTTTGATCAACAAATATTTCTGCCAGCCTAAGGCAGCTTCCTTCTCCATAGCAAACATAATGTGAACAAAATAATCAACTCTCTCACTGTAGGCTTGAGAGCACGCTGTTGTATGATTTGATTGACTCTGATCAACTGGTTCTGTGAGCAGTGATTGCCGAAGAATGTCCAGGATATTTGAGGTGTCTCCAAAGCCTGTTCCTTGCATCATTAGATCAAACTTGTGCAGCATGTAAGGGAATGTGTTGCCTTCAGTAAAAATGGCTTCGACTTCAAAGATATACTGATCCTGTGACATTCTTTCCTTTTTAAGAAAATCATGCACTTTTGCCAAATATCTGAATTTCTCAATCACATCAATGTACTTAATGAATATTTGTGTCCACTGGATGTCTTGCCGTAAGGTTCCCAGCAGGGCTCCTACATATTCTTTAATTTCCTGAAGATCAAAATAAATAGTAGTCAAGTCTGGCACAGGCTGGAAAGTGATACCAATGAGCTCACTCTCCACGGCTGCAAAGTCAATGTCATTCTGTACACTTCCCTCGCAGGTTGGGCCGTAGAACATTTTCTCACACTTACAGATTCCACTTGATGTGTCTTTAATTTGTCTACATTCACCATTGTTGCAGTTCACATCAGAACAAGGACGCTTTATAACAAGTTCCTGACTCTTTAAATAGACAGTAAAGGTGGATAGCAGAACTTCATCTGGACATGTGAGTTGTACCAGCGCATTATCGGCTGTTTGAGCAAAATCTGAAGGTTCATGAATGTATTCTACATGCTTCATAGCTGCGGTTTCAAAAATAATTGGCCACTGGGAAATCTTTTCCTGACAGAATATTCCTTTGCTATTCCACTCCTGTTCCATTTCAGCTTTAATACCCCCTCTAACAGTGAATCCTTTCTCCCTGTGTAGGAGGTGTATCACTACTTTGTCTTGAGCGATAACATTAATAGAGTTTCCATTAGTCCTCTCTTCTCCCTTTTTTTTGTCATGCACAATGACTGTCCACTCATACCAGTTGAACTTCTTGTCCAAATGCTCCTTGATCCTGTAGGCAAGATTTATATTATCTGGCAAAGGATTGGTCCCTATTTGCTGGACATCCTTCTCTGCCCACACCTCAAAGTTGTCTGTGCACTCAATCAAGACGTCCTGTATCTTTTCTCTGACGTTGGATAGCTGTGTGACTGCCTCTTTCGCTTTAAGCTTACCATCATATCCCTTTAAGGCATAATAATACAGATTCAGCTGCAGGCCAGTGACCATCAGGGAAGCAAAATATGAAGTGAATTGCACAAGGGTCTTAAAATCCCCTTTAGACTTTTGAGTGACAAGTACTAAAAGGTTCTGATTCAGGCTAGCTGGGTTGTTCTCAGTCAGGTATCTGTGAAAGTTATAAACACTGCTCTCTGTCCCAGTGGTCTCGTAGAAAGTGACAAATCTTTCAGCCAGTCTCATCTTCTCTTCTGTTTCTGCCTCAGCTGCACTGTCTATGAACTCTCTCAGTTTGATCCAGGCATTCTTTATGTTGTTCTCGTCACCAGAATAGACGCTGGCATATGCTGCCCATTCCATTTCCTCTGCCAGAGTGTTTATTTGGAGTGCGATGGAGTCCAGTTTCCTGTTAACCTCTGAAAACTGGACCTTCATGAACTCCAAAAGTGGATTCTGTTGAGGAATAAAAGCAAAGATGAAACCCACCAACGCTCCAAGAAAACCAAGACCAGATGCAAGCTTCCCAAGCTTGTCAAAGACTTGCAAGACTTTAGGGAGAGGCTTTGCATCTATTTCGGGTTTTGAATCCCACTCTGCCAGATCCCCCAACATTTCTAGTAGTTGAGCACTTGTGTCAATTCCCTTCTCCACTTGATCTACAACATCTGGGTCAAGATTGGCAGTTGAGAAGCTGCTGTACAGCAGGAGATAGAGCACAGAGAGGAAGACTTTTCCAGACTTCATCATTTTTTCCTGTATGACATAAACAAACAACATGAACATGGACAACAATGTAACATAATTACCACTGCTAAACACGCCCCATTTCCCTCAGATGGTCACGAAACTACACCTGGGAAAATGCACATTTATGTCAACTATCAGCAATGCAAGACGATTTTTCCAAAGTTGCATAAATTCATGTCACATTAATCACTTTAAACCCAGATGAAATAGAAGTCTCATTATGGAGGCCACATAAATGACACATAGCAGAAATCTTACCTTGATCTCAGCAGAGACTATGTTATCAATGTGTGGTCTGTGCTCATTATATAGGCAGTTTATAGAGCTGGTGGTGTGCATGCGGGTACATTTTGTGGAATCAGAAACTCCACCTATTCTCATTATCAAAGTAATTGCAGCTCTTATCAAGTCCAACTTCTGTGTAATTGTTGCCAACCATGCTTCCTTCTTAAAGCTACAGGGTTTGAACTAACATTAAAACATTAACTTTAAATATGAAACATTAACATTTAAACTAACCTGGATCCCGTGAAGGTGATGGTTGAATATGTTTTTGTTTACTTTTAGAGTCGCTCTTCCCAGATTACATTACAATACATTGAAATTTGGCAGACGCTCTTATCCAGAGCGACGTACAGTTGATTAGACTAAGCAGGGGACAATCCTGCCCTTTAGCAATGCAGGGTTAAGGGCCTTGCTCAAGGGACCAACGGCTGTGCGGATCTTATTGTGGCTACACTGGGATTACAACCACCAACCTTCCATGTCCCAGTCATTTACCTTAACCACTACGCTACAGGCCGCCCCGGATCCGCATCCCTAATAAAACACCGGTGCAAACTGCGCTCTTGCTGCACACCAATAAAAAAGGTTTTAGCGGACTGAACAAAAGCAGTAAAATGTGGTTGGTTTTCCCCATAATCCAAATGGCACCAAACCTCTAAATTGCTATACAAACTATTTCTAGAGAGGAAGGTACTCTCTGGAACCCCAAAAAACAAGTATTTATTATTTACCCATTTGGGTAAGTCCTGTATTGCAGTTGAACATTCTATGTAGTTACAAAACCTGTTCATAATGGGTACTTAACACACACACTAAATTAAAAACAGGTTCTGCCTTACAAAGCATTGTGGATTTTTGGGTTTATGGGCTAAGGATGAGTTAGCTGGAAAGCAATGTGAATCGAGGATTGAGCTGGATCAGTGGAGAGTTGTTCAGCAGGTGTTCAGTCAGCATTGTATAACCTCAGGCTATCAACTCACCACTGTGTTCTGTACCAGAAATCCATTAGCAAGCAGACCGATAAACATTTATCAACATTTATTTATAAAATTGGCAGACTGCTCTCTTACTTGGCCACCCTCCAAATATTCACTAATGTTTAAGATCTCAGTCCTGTATTCTTCTTACAGTCCCCGGAATCAGAACTGTTTCTGTTAAAAAAAAAGGCATTTGAGTGCTTTGGAGCCTGGTCTTGGAATAATCTTCAGTCAAAGCTCCAGCTTGACCCTTTTATTCTTTTGAATTAGTTTACATCAAATGTTTACAGTTTTATGCATGATGTGCACTCCTGTTCCTAACTTTTATTGCAGTTAATTTTACTACTTTTATATTTATTCTGTATCGTATGTTTTGTTTTGAGGAAATCGGCTATCGTTCTCATCCGCCTGCTTCCTTTTGGTTTTTCGAACTTAGACATTCATGCACAGCATTAGCGCTCCTCAGGAACGTGAGCTGTCCATGGGTGTCACCGATATTTCAAAGGGTGGAAAAATAATGTCATAATGGTTTGTTTTATTTGAACTATTATGTCTACCTGATACATCTAATATCATATAGCTAGCCTACACTTTTTAGTAACGTTTGGATAATAAAAAACGTTTTTTAGGTTTTATCCTCAGTGCTGTCACCTAGATGCCATCCATCAATAACATGACCTGTGACGAAATGGTGACCCAAATCACAGTTGTGTACACAAACATGTTTATATTTTCAGTCAGTGCATTGATGGGAATTTGTAAACTACCAATTGCACAAAGGACTTTTGGGAGACCAAGTAGAGTGTAGAAATTTCACTTGACCAGTGTGTTGGGCTCGGGAAACTGAATCAAGTTTTTACAATAGGTTGTCACTTCACAGACACCACTGGATGGAAGCCGTTTACTAGGGGTGAGCCAAGTGTCCGTTTCAGTTTTGATGTTTTTCCGAATGTGAATATACAAGTAATTGGATTAATTATCCATGAACAGATAATTGGCCTGCACATCGTTTTATATAGACGGTTTCAGTTTTTAATTAATATTAAGATTAACCAGATAAAGATTTAATAGAGATTTACCTGTATCACCGGGTTGTGCTTCAGGTGTACGTCTTGCTCTCAATGTACTGCAAAATAGCAATGTAGTATTGAAGGACACCACTTCTGGGTTACGTCACGCCCACTTCCGAGTACAAGTAACAGTTATGGATAATTTATTTGGTTTAACGGATATGGAAACGGATATGAGTAATGCAGTACTCGCTCACCCCTATTTCTTACTCCATTGTTGAGAACCGTTGAAGAACAGTTCAACAGTTGCTCGGAGCTGTCAACCCTTACAAAAAAAGATGTTTTGAAAAATATGCCTGAAGTACTTTTTCTGAACGAAATCCCAGAGAGTAGAGGCTTTTTAAAATACACTTTCTTTGTACTTTCCAGAATTCTGGTCAGAATAAATTGCATTCTTTCTGGAGCCTGTCTCTGCAGCCTATTTGCACAATCAGAGGAAATCACATAAGAAATAATGATCATGACTGTCTGAGATCAGAAGCAAGGAGCCAACCAAAGTCGGAGCTTTGAGATGGAGCTTTGGCCCAGAAACAATCTTATTTTATCTACTCTACAGTGCCTTCTTTGTTTTTCTCTCATGGACCGCTCCTTCCGGGTCAGCGTTTATAGCCGTGTTTTTCCCAAGGTCTCTTCCTCGTGTGCTACCTGGCAGCATAGGGCTGGTATTTCCCTTTTTCCCCCTGTGGCGAGTTCTCCAACATGCTTGGAACAACCTCGATGCTGCAGGACAGCGTTGGCTATCATAGAGAAGTGATGCAGTTTTAACACTAAAGGGTGGTCACAAAAAATATTGATTTGATTCAGTTTTTAACTATTCTGCCAAATTACAAATATCGTCATTTGGCACATTTGGTACACCTAACGAAACGGTGACCCAAATCACAGTTGTGTACACAAACATGTGTACCTTCTCAGTCAGTGCATTGATGATTTGTAAACTACCAATTGCACTAAGGACTTTTGGGAGACCAAGTAGAGCGTAGAAATTTCACTTGACCAGTGTGTTGGGCTCGGGAAACTGAATCAAGTTTTTACAATAGGTTGTCACTTTACAGACAGCACTGGATGGAAGCCGTTTACTAGGGGTGAGCCAAGTATCCGTTTCAGTATTGATGTTTTTCCGAATACGAATATACATCGTTTTATATAGACAGTTTTTGTTTTTAATTAATGTTAAGATTAACCAGATACAGGTAAATCTCTATTAAATCTTTATCTTTACCGAGTGCAAAACTCAAAACTGAAGAGTTGTGCTTCAGGTGAACGTCTTGCTCTCAATGTACTGTAAAATAGCAATGTAGTATTGAAGGACACCACTTCTGGGTGGTTACGTCACGCCCACTTCCGAGTACAAGTAACAGTTATGGATAATTTATTTGGTTTAACGGATATGGAAACGGATATGAGTAATGCAGTACTCGCTCACCCCTATTTCTTACTCCATTGTTGAGAACCGTTGAAGAACAGTTCAACAGTTGCTCGGAGCTGTCAACCCTTACAAAAAATGATGTTTTGAAAAATATGCCTAAAGTACTTTTTCTGAACGAAATCCCAGAGAGTAGAGGCTTTTTAAAATACACTTTCTTTGTACTTTCCAGAATTCTGGTCAGAATGAATTGCATTCTTTCTGGAGCCTGTCTCTGCAGCCTATTTGCACAATCAGAGGAAATCACATAAGAAGTAATGATCATGACTGTCTGAGATCAGAAGCAAGGAGCCAACCAAAGTCGGAGCTTTGAGATGGAGCTTTGGCCCAGAAACAATCTTATTTTATCTACTCTACAGTGCCTTCTTTGTTTTTCTCTCATGGACCGCTCCTTCCAGGTCAGCGTTTATAGCCGTGTTTTTCCCAAGGTCTCTTCCTCGTGTGCTACCTGGCGGCTTAGGGCTGGTATTTCCCTTTTTCCCCCTGTGGCGAGTTCTCCAACATGCTTGGAACAACCTCGAACCTCGAAGGGTGGTCACAAAAAATATTGATTTGATTCAGTTTTTAACCATTCTGCCAAATTACTAATATGTAATGTAAAATGTATGGTACGTTTATTTAGGACCTTTCATTGAATTATTTTCATTGAGTGTTATACAGGTGCCTAAGACTTTTGCACAGTACTGTATACTGTAAACACTAAACAAGATAAGACAGATTTTGTTAAAACAAGCTAAGCTACACTGACAGTAATTGGTAAATTAATTTATCTAGTCATAATTTTATTTTACATATTTTATAACATGAATAAAATATATTTTCACTTCTTCAGATTTCATTTTACAAATTTTACACTCATTGCTAATGATGCATTTATAGGTGACAAATATAAACAAAAATATATAATATGATCTATGTTGCTGTCTACTAGATAACACAAATACATTTTTATGTTGATAACTCTCAATTGCTTTCAACCAAAAAGAGACAGTATCTAATTATAAGTGAATATTTTTTGAAAGACAAAAAAACTATTTCCCCCATAAGGATTCAATGAGTACAAATACATGGTTTCTTCACAAGAGAGTAGAAATTGCTATCATGGTTCCCTTTGTCTCCATAGCTCCAGTGACACGTCACTCCACTCCTCGTGTTAAAGAGTTTTCCTGGAATGCCTGCATTGCTCTTCCGACTAGAAGAGAAAAATGGTTATCAAAAGTCAAATATGAAACCGCTCCCATGTTGCGCATGTTATGACTTTGAACGTCTGCCATTACCACTGCAGAGATGCTATTAAACTATCCTTACGACTGGTTCATTTACACTAGATTTTTTAAGACTGCTTTTGAAACGGGATATCCATATTTACATTGAGAATTATAACAGCCGCTGATGTCTCCTTTTGTTTGTCTTACAAAACGCTTGATCGCTGATACCATTAATGGGATGTAAAACCGTAGTCAGTTTTGCAGAGTTACACAGTAACCTAACATTGCTGCCATAATGCATAATGTTAAATGGCTGGAGCCGTCAGAACTCAGTGGAAATAGGGCTTTGTAACGTTAGTGTAACTGTGGCATTATAACAATTCCAACAGTCCAGTCCAATTCCCACAATTATCATGGCTGTATTTACATTAATACGAGAGCTCTAGCTAGATTTCAGGCATGCGTGGGTTTTTGGTTAATTTCACTGAAATCACTGGAATCAACACAACATAATTGAATACAGCTCATTCAATGACATGAGAATAGCAACGTAACAGGGCTACATATGCATAACAATAGCAAGCTTTGATAACTTAGCATCACAGCTCCTGGGTCCTTTCTTTTAAAGTGTTGGTGCATGGCCGTCGTGCTGCTGTGATCTGCCGTTTCATCTTTGCAGTGTGCAAAGCACCATATTATTGGGTTTTTGCTTAATTAATTCACACACTTTGGATGCTTGGGTTTTTTGGATGAACTTTCTCCCACACTCTCAGCTGGCTTTACCGCCACCATGTTCAAAACAATACGACGCGTCGGTCATGAACATCTGAGTTGATGAAATTACATGGTCGACGTCATCGACGACGTTGGCTAATCGTTGCAGCCCTAGTGCCATCACATGCTTAAAATCATTAACATATCCTTAGAAACAGGATATGTGCCAGAATCGCTAAAGGTGGTGGTTATTAAGCCATTATTGAGGATAAGTGATTAATTAGAAGTCCGCATGGTGGCATAGAGCATGCATCAGCAGTGGCAGTCAGAGCGTAGTCACTGGGGCGCTCCGTGTGGTGCTGGTGTTTGTGCATGGGGCACATTGGGGGCGGCACTTTGGCAGAAGCAGTGGGCATCTGATGCTCAATGAGCTGGGCTATGGCACGGCTCAGCCTAGTTTCACGATGGCATGATCGGAGGTGGCCACGTCGGGGCTGTACAAACTGAAACTGAGATGGAGCTTTGGCCCAGAAACAATCTTATTTTATCTACTCTCCGGGTCAGCGTTTATAGCTGTGTTTTTTCCCAGGTCTCTTCCTCGTGTGCTATCTGACGGCTTAGGGCTGGTATTTCCCTTTTCCCCTGTTCTGTCTCTCTATAAAGTGTCTTTCCCCTGTTCTGTCTCTCTATAAAGTGTCTTTCCCCTGTTCTGTCTCTCTATAAAGTGTCTTTCCCCTGTTCTGTCTCTCTATAAAGTGTCTTTCCCTATTCTGTCTCTCTATAAAGTGTATTTCCCCTGTTCTGTCTCTCTATAAAGTGTATTTCCCCTGTTCTGTCTCTCTATGAAGTGTCTTTCCCCTGTTCTGTCTCTCTATAAAGTGTATTTCCCCTGTTCTGTCTCTCTATAAAGTGTCTTTCCCCTGTTCTGTCTCTCTATAAAGTGTATTTCCCCTGTTCTGTCTCTCTATAAAGTGTCTTTCCCCTGTTCTGTCTCTCTATGAAGTGTCTTTCCCCTGTTCTGTCTCTCTATAAAGTGTCTTTCCCCTGTTCTGTCTCTATAAAGTGTCTTTCCCCTGTTCTGTCTCTCTATAAAGTGTCTTTCCCTATTCTGTCTCTCTATAAAGTGTATTTCCCCTGTTCTGTCTCTCTATAAAGTGTCTTTCCCCTGTTCTGTCTCTCTAT
The DNA here is from genome assembly GCF_963514075.1 of Conger conger. NCBI lineage: Eukaryota > Metazoa > Chordata > Actinopteri > Anguilliformes > Congridae > Conger > Conger conger. The sequence continues at coordinate 95,274,025 of NC_083760.1, read as the reverse complement.
GAAGTGTCTTTCCCCTGTTCTGTCTCTCTATAAAGTGTCTTTCCCCTGTTCTGTCTCTCTATAAAGTGTCTTTCCCCTGTTCTGTCTCTCTATAAAGTGTCTTTCCCTATTCTGTCTCTCTATGAAGTGTCTTTCCCCTGTTCTGTCTCTCTATAAAGTGTCTTTCCCCTGTTCTGTCTCTCTATAAAGTGTCTTTCCCCTGTTCTGTCTCTCTATAAAGTGTCTTTGTGATGGTCTGCTGTACAAAGTGCTGTACAAATAAAAATGTACTTAATTTCCATTATAGAGCAACAGTGTGTTAGTAGTACAACATCAGTAACCTGATTAACCACGTGGCGTGACATGGCTCAGGCAGTAAGAGCAGTCGTCTGGCAGTCGGAGGGTTGCCGGTTCGATCCCCAGCCCGGGCTGTGTCGAAGTGTCCCTGAGCAAGACACCTAACCCCTAAATGCTCCTGATGAGCTGGTTGGCGCCTTGCATGGCAGCCAATCGCGGTTGGTGTGTGAGTGTGTGAATGAGAAGCATCAATTGTACAGCGCTTTGGATAAAGGCGCTATATAAATGCCAACCATTTACCATTTATTAGTAGTAGTGATATTTCTGCATGGCATATAATTTACTTGTACATGTAGTAGTGTAATAGAAAAGCAACAGACCCAACTGTCATGACATGCACACTGGTTGTTCTGAGTAATTGACTCATCCGTTGAAAGGGGCGTGTTCAAAATAATAGCAGTGTGGAGTTTAATTAGAGAATTAATTCTGTGAAAAAACAGGTGTTTTGTCCTTATTGTCCTATTAAGGAGGAAGGGAATAAAATGTTTCACTCATTGTTATTAAATATATTTCCTTCTGAATTGCTAAGTAAAATGGGCCGTTCCAAACATTGTTTGGAGAAACAACGTCATTTGATTAAAAACTTGATTGGAGAGGGGAAAACGTATAGAGCTTGGACGTATAGAGGGGGGGAACTGCTGTGCATGACCTGGATTACGCGGAGAACATAACCACTCACGCTCCAATGCTCAGGACGCCACTGATAAGCTTCATTACCACTAAGAAACAATGCACCATTAACCTCCTTACACGAGTACTCTTTACAGTGACCACTCCACTGAGACTGCCCTGCTCGCGGTCACTGAGGCACTCCACTCTGCTAAAGCCTCATCTTCCTCGACCTGTCGGCCGCCTTCGATACAGTCAACCATGAGATTCTGCTCTCATCGCTGTCTGGGATGGGTGTCACAGGGTCTGCACTCGCTTGGTTTTCCTCCTACCTCTCTGGTCGCTCCTACCAGGTGACTTGGAGGGGCTCAGTCTCTGACCCTCACCCCCTACAAACTGGAGTCCCGCAGGGCTCAGTTCTTGGGCCTCTCCTCTTCTCGCTATACACCATGTCTCTTGGTTCTGGTATCTCTTCCCATGGCTTTTCTTATCACTCTTACACTGATGACACCCAACTCTTTATTTCCTTCCCCCCCGACACCCAAGTCACCACACAGATCTCTGCCTGCTTGGCTGATATCTCTGCGTGGATGACTTCCCACCACCTGAAGCTCAACCTTGCCAAAATTGAGCTTCTCTACATCCCTGCTAAGTCCTCTCCGTCAATCGACCTCTCACTGACTGTTGAGGATTTTGTAGTCTCCTCCTCCTGTACGGCAAAGAATCTTGGGGTGACTCTTGATAACTGCCTCACCCTGGCTCCACAAGTATCCTCCACTGCCAGAACCTGCAGGTTCTTTCTGTATAATATACGTATAATATGGTTCCCTCTCTACGTGCACCTGGCGGTCGAGCTGCACGTTCACGCCTGTTTTCCGTTCTGGTTCCTCAGTGGTGGAATGACTTGCCTGCCACTGTCAGGACAGCTGAATTCCTCCCCCTATTTCGACACAGACTCAAAACACACCTTTTCAAACTCTACCTTAGTCCTCCCTCCTGATTTCCCCCGCCCCGCCTTTCTGATATCCCTATCCCCCTTGTCTAAAAAAAAAAAAAAAAGAAAAAAGAAAAAAAGTGGCACTTATGATGACTATCAGCATTTCATGTGTATTTTCCGAGTTATGGATGTGATGCTTTGACTTGTGGAAGAACCTATGCACTTGTAAATCGCTTTGGATTAAAAGCGTCTGCCAAATGACTAAAATGTAAATGTAAAATGAGTATGGAGTATGGTCTGACTCATATAACATTAAAAAGGACAAAGACACACCTGGTGGCTCATTTCCTTCACCATGGACTTGAGACACTAGAAATATTGGGCCTTCAAACAAATAATTACTGGACACCAGAGGAGAGATGCAGGGTAGAAAACCTCTGGATACTAAAATGTAACACTTCTCAAGAGGACTGAACAAACGCACATAAAACTCCAACACAAGAGTGACCTAATTCTTCCTACTGAGGCATTACATTACATTACATGTGATTTAGCAGACGCTCTTATCCAGAGCGACGTACAACGAAGTGCAGATCAAACACAAGCATAAGTGCGAAGAGGCCCCAGTACTCTGTAAACATTTTTTTTTTCAAACCATTGAAAACACTGTAGTCCCATAAATTAAATGCAGGCACTGAAAACTAAATCCACACTTCAACAAGACTGAGATTAAATCAATATAAATGAATAAGATTTTTAAAGTGATTTAAATTCACGAATCATGTTAACTCAACACGTTTTTGTTGTAACCAGGAACTCTCACTCCTGATATAATGACTGAACCAATCAAACCAGGAAAAATGCCCTTGATTAGTTAAATCAGGTGGGTGAGTTCCTGATTACTCCAGAAGCCTTATGGCCTGTGGGTCCCGAGGCCTGGAGCTGAGAACCACTGCTCTGCAGTAGCCTGTGGGTGAAACTCCAGTTCCTTCCACTAGGTGTCACTGTCGCTTCATCAGACCACAGAGCAGCGCTGGCGTGGCCCTGTGAGAATGATGTACCGGGCGGGGAGTAGAAAGAGAAACGCAGGCTGTTACGCTCCAGCTGTGAGACAGAAAACTCACACAGTGCTCTGAAAACTCACTCAACTCTGTGCGGGTCACAGACTGACGGCCTGTGACCCGCACGCTCTGAACAACACCGACTGAAGGCCTGTGACCCACACACTCTGAACAACACCGACTGAAGGCCTGTGACCCACACACTCTGAACAACACCCACTGAAGGCCTGTGACCCGCACACTCTGAACAACACCGACTGAAGGCCTGTGACCCGCTCACTCTGAACAACACCGACTGAAGCCCTGTGACCCACACACTCTGAACAACACCGACTGAAGGCCTGTGACCCGCACTCTAAACAACACCGACTGAAGGCCTGTGACCCACACACTCTGAACAACACCGACTGAAGGCCTGTGACCCGCACACTCTGAACAACACCCACTGAAGGCCTGTGACCCACACACTCTGAACAACACCGACTGAAGGCCTGTGACCCGCACTCTAAACAACACCGACTGAAGGCCTGTGACCCACACACTCTGAACAACACCGACTGAAGGCCTGTGACCCGCACTCTGAACAACACCGACTGAAGGCCTGTGACCCACACACTCTGAACAACACCCACTGAAGGCCTGTGACCCACACACTCTGAACAACACCGACTGAAGGCCTGTGACCCACACACTCTGAACAACACCGACTGAAGGCCTGTGACCCACACACTCTGAACAACACCGACTGAAGGCCTGTGACCCGCACTCTGAACAACACCGACTGAAGGCCTGTGACCCACTCACTCTGAACAACACCGACTGAAGGCCTGTGACCCGCACTCTGAACAACACCGACTGAAGGCCTGTGACCCACACACTCTGAACAACACCGACTGAAGGCCTGTGACCCACACACTCTGAACAACACCGACTGAAGGCCTGTGACCCACACACTCTGAACAACACCCACTGAAGGCCTGTGACCCGCTCACTCTGAACAACACCGACTGAAGGCCTGTGACCCACACACTCTGAACAACACCGACTGAAGGCCTGTGACCCACACACTCTGAACAACACCGACTGAAGGCCTGTGACCCGCTCACTCTGAACAACACCGACTGAAGGCCTGTGACCCGCACACTCTGAACAACACCGACTGAAGGCCTGTGACCCGCTCACTCTGAACAACACCGACTGAAGGCCTGTGACCCGCTCACTCTGAACAACACCGACTGAAGGCCTGTGACCCGCACTCTGAACAACACCGACTGAAGGCCTGTGACCCACACACTCTGAACAACACCGACTGAAGGCCTGTGACCCACACACTCTGAACAACACCGACTGAAGGCCTGTGACCCACACACTCTGAACAACACCGACTGAAGGCCTGTGACCCACACACTCTGAACAACACCGACTGAAGGCCTGTGACCCACACACTCTGAACAACACCGACTGAAGGCCTGTGACCCGCTCACTCTGAACAACACCGACTGAAGGCCTGTGACCCACACTCTGAACAACACCGACTGAAGGCCTGTGACCCGCACTCTGAACAACACCGACTGAAGGCCTGTGACCCACACACTCTGAACAACACCCACTGAAGGCCTGTGACCCGCACACTCTGAACAACACCGACTGAAGGCCTGTGACCCGCGCGCTCTGAACAACACCCACTGAAGGCCTGTGACCCACACTCTGAACAACACCGACTGAAGGCCTGTGACCCACACACTCTGAACAACACCGACTGAAGGCCTGTGACCCGCACTCTGAACAACACCGACTGAAGGCCTGTGACCCACACTCTGAACAACACCGACTGAAGGCCTGTGACCCACACACTCTGAACAACACCGACTGAAGGCCTGTGACCCACACACTCTGAACAACACCGACTGAAGGCCTGTGACCCACACACTCTGAACAACACCGACTGAAGGCCTGTGACCCACACACTCTGAACAACACCGACTGAAGGCCTGTGACCCGCACTCTGAACAACACCGACTGAAGGCCTGTGACCCGCTCTCTGAACAACACCGACTGAAGGCCTGTGACCCACACTCTGAACAACACCGACTGAAGGCCTGTGACCCACACACTCTGAACAACACCGACTGAAGGCCTGTGACCCACACACTCTGAACAACACCGACTGAAGCCCTGTGACCCACACACTCTGAACAACACCGACTGAAGGCCTGTGACCCACACACTCTGAACAACACCGACTGAAGGCCTGTGACCCACACACTCTGAACAACACCGACTGAAGGCCTGTGACCCGCACTCTGAACAACACCGACTGAAGGCCTGTGACCCGCTCTCTGAACAACACCGACTGAAGGCCTGTGACCCACACTCTGAACAACACCGACTGAAGGCCTGTGACCCACACACTCTGAACAACACCGACTGAAGGCCTGTGACCCACACTCTGAACAACACCGACTGAAGGCTTGTGACCCACACACTCTGAACAACACCGACTGAAGGCCTGTGACCCGCACACTCTGAACAACACCGACTGAAGGCCTGTGACCCACACACTCTGATCAACACCGACTGAAGCCCTGTGACCCACACACTCTGAACAACACCGACTGAAGGCCTGTGACCCACACACTCTGAACAACACCGACTGAAGGCCTGTGACCCGCTCACTCTGAACAACACCGACTGAAGGCCTGTGACCCGCACACTCTGAACAACACCGACTGACGGCCTGTGACCCACACTCTGAACAACACCGACTGAAGGCCTGTGACCCACACACTCTGAACAACACCGACTGAAGACCTGTGACCCACACACTCTGAACAACACCGACTGAAGGCCTGTGACCCGCACTCTGGACAACACCGACTGAAGGCCTGTGACCCACACTCTGAACAACACCGACTGAAGGCCTGTGACCCGCACACTCTGAACAACACCGACTGAAGGCCTGTGACCCGCACACTCTGAACAACACCGACTGAAGGCCTGTGACCCACACACTCTGAACAACACCGACTGAAGCCCTGTGACCCACACACTCTGAACAACACCGACTGAAGGCCTGTGACCCACACACTCTGGACAACACCGACTGAAGGCCTGTGACCCACACTCTGAACAACACCGACTGAAGGCCTGTGACCCACACACTCTGAACAACACCCACTGAAGGCCTGTGACCCACACACTCTGAACAACACCGACTGAAGGCCTGTGACCCGCACTCTGAACAACACCGACTGAAGGCCTGTGACCCGCGCGCTCTGAACAACACCGACTGAAGGCCTGTGACCCACACACTCTGAACAACACCGACTGAAGGCCTGTGACCCACACACTCTGAACAACACCGACTGAAGGCCTGTGACCCGCACACTCTGAACAACACCGACTGAAGGCCTGTGACCCGCACTCTGAACAACACCGACTGAAGGCCTGTGACCCACACTCTGAACAACACCCACTGAAGGCCTATGACCCGCACACTCTGAACAACACCGACTGAAGGCCTGTGACCCACACTCTGAACAACACCGACTGAAGGCCTGTGACCCGCACACTCTGAACAACACCGACTGAAGGCCTGTGACCCGCACACTCTGAACAACACCGACTGAAGGCCTGTGACCCGCACTCTGAACAACACCGACTGAAGGCCTGTGACCCGCACTCTGAACAACACCGACTGAAGGCCTGTGACCCACACACTCTGAACAACACCGACTGAAGGCCTGTGACCCACACTCTGAACAACACCGACTGAAGGCCTGTGACCCACACACTCTGAACAACACCGACTGAAGGCCTGTGACCCACACACTCTGAACAACACCGACTGAAGGCCTGTGACCCACACACTCTGAACAACACCGACTGAAGCCCTGTGACCCACACACTCTGAACAACACCGACTGAAGGCCTGTGACCCACACACTCTGAACAACACCGACTGAAGGCCTGTGACCCACACACTCTGAACAACACCGACTGAAGGCCTGTGACCCGCACTCTGAACAACACCGACTGAAGGCCTGTGACCCGCTCTCTGAACAACACCGACTGAAGGCCTGTGACCCACACTCTGAACAACACCGACTGAAGGCCTGTGACCCACACACTCTGAACAACACCGACTGAAGGCCTGTGACCCACACTCTGAACAACACCGACTGAAGGCTTGTGACCCACACACTCTGAACAACACCGACTGAAGGCCTGTGACCCGCACACTCTGAACAACACCGACTGAAGGCCTGTGACCCACACACTCTGATCAACACCGACTGAAGCCCTGTGACCCACACACTCTGAACAACACCGACTGAAGGCCTGTGACCCACACACTCTGAACAACACCGACTGAAGGCCTGTGACCCGCTCACTCTGAACAACACCGACTGAAGGCCTGTGACCCGCACACTCTGAACAACACCGACTGACGGCCTGTGACCCACACTCTGAACAACACCGACTGAAGGCCTGTGACCCACACACTCTGAACAACACCGACTGAAGACCTGTGACCCACACACTCTGAACAACACCGACTGAAGGCCTGTGACCCGCACTCTGGACAACACCGACTGAAGGCCTGTGACCCACACTCTGAACAACACCGACTGAAGGCCTGTGACCCGCACACTCTGAACAACACCGACTGAAGGCCTGTGACCCGCACACTCTGAACAACACCGACTGAAGGCCTGTGACCCACACACTCTGAACAACACCGACTGAAGCCCTGTGACCCACACACTCTGAACAACACCGACTGAAGGCCTGTGACCCACACACTCTGGACAACACCGACTGAAGGCCTGTGACCCACACTCTGAACAACACCGACTGAAGGCCTGTGACCCACACACTCTGAACAACACCCACTGAAGGCCTGTGACCCACACACTCTGAACAACACCGACTGAAGGCCTGTGACCCGCACTCTGAACAACACCGACTGAAGGCCTGTGACCCGCGCGCTCTGAACAACACCGACTGAAGGCCTGTGACCCACACACTCTGAACAACACCGACTGAAGGCCTGTGACCCACACACTCTGAACAACACCGACTGAAGGCCTGTGACCCGCACACTCTGAACAACACCGACTGAAGGCCTGTGACCCGCACTCTGAACAACACCGACTGAAGGCCTGTGACCCACACTCTGAACAACACCCACTGAAGGCCTATGACCCGCACACTCTGAACAACACCGACTGAAGGCCTGTGACCCACACTCTGAACAACACCGACTGAAGGCCTGTGACCCGCACACTCTGAACAACACCGACTGAAGGCCTGTGACCCGCACACTCTGAACAACACCGACTGAAGGCCTGTGACCCGCACTCTGAACAACACCGACTGAAGGCCTGTGACCCGCACTCTGAACAACACCGACTGAAGGCCTGTGACCCACACACTCTGAACAACACCGACTGAAGGCCTGTGACCCGCACTCTGAACAACACCAACTGAAGGCCTGTGACCCACACACTCTGAACAACACCGACTGAAGGCCTGTGACCCACACACTCTGAACAACACCGACTGAAGGCCTGTGACCCACACACTCTGAACAACACCGACTGAAGGCCTATGACCCACACTCTGAACAACACCGACTGAAGGCCTGTGACCCGCACACTCTGAACAACACCGACTGAAGGCCTGTGACCCACACTCTGAACAACACCGACTGAAGGCCTGTGACCCGCACACTCTGAACAACACCGACTGACGGCCTGTGACCCACACTCTGAACAACACCGACTGAAGGCCTGTGACCCACACACTCTGAACAACACCGACTGAAGACCTGTGACCCACACACTCTGAACAACACCGACTGAAGGCCTGTGACCCGCACTCTGAACAACACCGACTGAAGGCCTGTGACCCGCACTCTGAACAACACCGACTGAAGGCCTGTGACCCGCTCACTCTGAACAACACCGACTGAAGGCCTGTGACCCGCACACTCTGAACAACACCAACTGAAGGCCTGTGACCCACACACTCTGAACAACACCGACTGAAGGCCTGTGACCCACACACTCTGAACAACACCGACTGAAGGCCTGTGACCCACACTCTGAACAACACCGACTGAAGGCCTGTGACCCACACTCTGAACAACACCGACTGAAGGCCTGTGACCCACACACTCTGAACAACACCGACTGAAGGCCTGTGACCCGCACACTCTGAACAACACCGACTGAAGGCCTGTGACCCGCACACTCTGAACAACACCCACTGAAGGCCTGTGACCCGCACACTCTGAACAACACCGACTGAAGGCCTGTGACCCACACACTCTGAACAACACCGACTGAAGGCCTGTGACCCGCACACTCTGAACAACACCGACTGAAGGCCTGTGACCCACACTCTGAACAACACCGACTGAAGGCCTGTGACCCGCACACTGAACAACATCGACTGAAGGCCTGTGACCCACACTCTGAACAACACCGACTGAAGGCCTGTGACCCACACTCTGAACAACACCGACTGAAGGCCTGTGACCCACACTCTGAACAACTCCGACTGAAGGCCTGTGACCCACACTCTGAACAACACCGACTGAAGGCCTGTAACCCGCACTCTGAACAACACCGACTGAAGGCCTGTGACCCGCACACTCTGAACAACACCGACTGAAGGCCTGTGACCCACACACTCTGAACAACACCGACTGAAGACCTGTGACCCGCACTCTGAACAACACCGACTGAAGGCCTGTGACCCGCACACTCTGAACAACACCGACTGAAGGCCTGTGACCCACACTCTGAACAACACCGACTGAAGGCCTGTGACCCACACACTCTGAACAACACCGACTGAAGGCCTGTGACCCGCACACTCTGAACAACACCGACTGAAGGCCTGTGACCCACACACTCTGAACAACACCGACTGAAGGCCTGTGACCCGCTCACTCTGAACAACACCGACTGAAGGCCTGTGACCCACACTCTGAACAACACCGACTGAAGCCCTGTGACCCGCACTCTGAACAACACCGACTGAAGGCCTGTGACCCACACTCTGAACAACACCGACTGAAGGCCTGTGACCCGCACACTCTGAACAACACCGACTGAAGCCCTGTGACCCACACTCTGAACAACACCGACTGAAGGCCTGTGACCCGCACTCTGAACAACACCGACTGAAGGCCTGTGACCCACACTCTGAACAACACCGACTGAAGGCCTGTGACCCACACACTCTGAACAACACCGACTGAAGGCCTGTGACCCACACACTCTGAACAACACCGACTGAAGGCCTGTGACCCACACTCTGAACAACACCGACTGAAGGCCTGTGACCCACACACTCTGAACAACACCGACTGAAGGCCTGTGACCCACACACTCTGAACAACACCGACTGAAGGCCTGTGACCCGCACACTCTGAACAACACCGACTGAAGGCCTGTGACCCACACACTCTGAACAACACCGACTGAAGGCCTATGACCCACACACTCTGAACAACACCGACTGAAGGCCTGTGACCCACACACTCTGAACAACACCGACTGAAGGCCTGTGACCCACACGCTCTGAACAACACCGACTGAAGGCCTGTGACCCGCACGCTCTGAACAACACCGACTGAAGGCCTGTGACCCACACACTCTGAACAACACCGACTGAAGACCTGTGACCCGCACACTCTGAACAACACCGACTGAAGGCCTGTGACCCGCACTCTGAACAACACCCACTGAAGGCCTGTGACCCACACTCTGAACAACACCGACTGAAGGCCTGTGACCCACACTCTGAACAACACCGACTGAAGGCCTGTGACCCACACACTCTGAACAACACCCACTGAAGGCCTGTGACCCGCACACTCTGAACAACACCCACTGAAGGCCTGTGACCCGCACTCTGAACAACACCGACTGAAGCCCTGTGACCCACACACTCTGAACAACACCGACTGAAGCCCTGTGACCCGCACACTCTGAACAACACCCACTGAAGGCCTGTGACACACACACTCTGAACAACACCGACTGAAGGCCTGTGACCCACACACTCTGAACAACACCCACTGAAGGCCTGTGACCCACACTCTGAACAACACCGACTGAAGGCCTGTGACCCGCACTCTGAACAACACCCACTGAAGGCCTGTGACCCACACACTCTGAACAACACCCACTGAAGGCCTGTGACCCGCACTCTGAACAACACCGACTGAAGGCCTGTGACCCGCACACTCTGAACAACACCGACTGAAGGCCTGTGACCCGCACTCTGAACAACACCAACTGAAGGCCTGTGACCCACACACTCTGAACAACACCGACTGAAGGCCTGTGACCCACACACTCTGAACAACACCCACTGAAGGCCTGTGACCCACACACTCTGAACAACACCCACTGAAGGCCTGTGACCCACACTCTGAACAACACCGACTGAAGGCCTGTGACCCGCACTCTGAACAACACCGACTAAAGGCCTGTGACCCACACACTCTGAACAACACCGACTGAAGGCCTGTGACCCACACACTCTGAACAACACCGACTGAAGGCCTGTGACCCACACACTCTGAACAACACCGACTGAAGGCCTGTGACCCGCACACTCTGAACAACACCGACTGAAGGCCTGTGACCCACACACTCTGAACAACACCGACTGAAGGCCTGTGACCCACACTCTGAACAACACCGACTGAAGGCCTGTGACCCACACACTCTGAACAACACCGACTGAAGGCCTGTGACCCACACACTCTGAACAACACCGACTGAAGGCCTGTGACCCGCACACTCTGAACAACACCGACTGACGGCCTGTGACCCGCACACTCTGAACAACACCGACTGAAGCCCTGTGACCCGCACACTCTGAACAACACCGACTGAAGGCCTGTGACCCGCACACTCTGAACAACACCGACTGAAGGCCTGTGACCCGCACTCTGAACAACACCGACTGAAGGCCTGTGACCCGCACACTCTGAACAACACCGACTGAAGGCCTGTGACCCACACTCTGAACAACACCAACTGAAGGCCTGTGACCCCCACACTCTGAACAACACCGACTGAAGGCCTGTGACCCGCTCTCTGAACAACACCGACTGAAGGCCTGTGACCCGCACACTCTGAACAACACCGACTGAAGGCCTGTGACCCACACACTCTGAACAACACCCACTGAAGCCCTGTGACCCACACTCTGAACAACACCGACTGAAGGCCTGTGACCCACACACTCTGAACAACACCGACTGAAGGCCTGTGACCCACACACTCTGAACAACACCGACTAAAGGCCTGTGACCCGCACACTCTGAACAACACCGACTGAAGGCCTGTGACCCACACACTCTGAACAACACCGACTGAAGCCCTGTGACCCACACTCTGAACAACACCGACTGAAGGCCTGTGACCCGCTCTTTGAACAACACCGACTGAATTATCCTGTGGAGTTACCGAATGTGAACCACGGAACATGGCAGAACACGCGATAGGGCAGAGCACACGTGTAGAACACGCCGTAGGGCAGAACGGACCGTGTAGAACACGCAGTCGGGCAGAGAACACAGCCCTGATTCCCCAGGCAGCATATGAGGTAAACAACTCCCTAAAACAGTGGCGAGAGTAAACCCCCCCAGTGGGAAGAAATCTCAGGAGGAACCGGCTACAGGAGAGGCCCATCCTCCCTGTCCGAGAGGTTACGATGGTGACAGTCCAGGTATTAAACCTGCAGGTATTCTAGAAAGATGAAGGTCCTCTGGGAACTATCATGAATCATATTCACTGCTGTCCTGATGTCCCTCATACAGACACACTGCCCTTCTAATTTACACTGTTACTGGCCGTTCCCACCCAGAAAAACCCCTGATCTCCCTCATAGAGACACACTACCCCTCTAATTTACACTGTTACTGACCATTCCCACCCAGAAAAACCCCTGATCTCCCTCATACAGACACACTGCCCCTTTAATTTACACTGTTACTGACCGTTCCCACCCAGAAAAACCCCTGATCTCCCTCATACAGACACACTGCCCCTCGAATTTACACTGTTACTGACCGTTCCCACCAGAAAAACCCCTGATCTCCTTCATACAGGCACACTGCCCCTCTAATTTACACTGTTACTGACCATTCCCACCCAGAAAAACCCCTGATCTCCCTCATACAGGCACACTACCCCTCTAATTTACACTGTTACTGACTGTTCCCACCTAGAAAACCCTCTGGCTTTTCTCTGTAGATTAGATTTCCTGCAGTCTGAACAATATGTTTCCAGCACCAAGTTCAAGTGAGGTAACATGGTGATGAATTCACAGAAAAAAAGCAATCTATGGACCGGCTGAAAAAACGGAATGTTGTTATTTTGAAAAATACCATAAATGTGTGTGTTCACATGAGAACTTGTATGTTAGAGTGTTTGTTTTTGTCAGTGTGTGTAGGAGCATGTGTGTATATATGTGTGTCTGTGTGAGTATAGTTGATGTATTCTTCAAGGGTTCCGATTGTATCTGTATGGTCACACTAGAACTGTACTGTCCTCTCAGGTCCTCTTCGCACTTCGTTGTACGTCGCTGTGGATAAGAGCGTCTGCTTAATGCCTTGTCATGTAATGTAATGTAATATGTGTATCAGTGTGTGTGTGTGTGTGTGTGTGTGTGTGTGTGTGTGTGTGTGAAAATATGTGTGTGAGTTTGTGTGTGTGTGTGAATATGTGTGTGTGAGTTTGTGTGTGTGTGTCAGTGTGTGTGTGAGTATCTGTGTATGTGTGTCAGTGTGAGTGTGTACGTACAGGGTACATGTCAGGGTGTGTATCTGTGTGTGTGTGTATGTCTATGTATCTGTATCTGTGTGTGACAGCGTGTGTGTGTGTGTGTGTGTGTGTGTGTGTCAATGTGTGTGTGTGCATGTGTATATGTGTATATGTGTGTGAGTGTGTGTGTCAGAGTGTGTGCGTGTATGTGCGAGTGTGTGAGCGAGTGTGTGAGTGTGAGTCAGTGTGAGTCAGTGTGAGTCTGCTTCCCATAACCTTTCACCTTTAACTGTCCTCTCTACCAGCCAATGGCATGCCTCTATCAGACAGGGGACAGTACACACAGACACACACTGAAACACACCCATACGTGCATACACACGCACACACACATCAAATTTAAAACTTTGGTGCTCGCGTACCAGGCAGTTAAGGGATCAGCCCCTGTATATATTCAATCCCTTATCAAGACCTATACACCAACAAGACCCCTCCGTTCTGCCACTTCGTGCCGTCTGGTGCCTCCCCCCTGCCACACCTGCACTTCATGCTCACGACTGCTGTCTGTCCTGGCCCCACGGTGGTGGAATGACCTCCATGCACACATACACACACACACACACACACACACTCACACACACACACACACACACACACACACGCACACGCACACGCACACACGCACAAACACGAGAAACATCAGCAGATCTCCAGTGATTGTGAGGTATTGGCGCTGAGCTCAGTGGTTTTGCACAACTGCAAGTAACCTCTGTGTTTACGTCAGGAGTAAGGCCATTAAATGATTGCCCTTTAAACGGTGCTTATGCTGACTTTACCTCCATTTCAGAGTACGCTGAAACAGGACTGCTCTCCTGAGGTAGGCCCAGACCTGAGCACAGGTGAGGAAGCACATCTGACCTGTGGTAGCTCTTACAGACAGACGTACAGACCGCTGGAGAATAGTCCAGGTCTGACCTGTGGTAGCTCTTACAGACAGACGTACAGATCGCTGGAGAATAGTCCAGGTCTGACCTGTGGTAGCTCTTACAGACAGACGTACAGATCGCTGGAGAATAGTCCAGGTCTCACCTGTGGTAGCTCTTACTGACAGACTTACAGATCGCTGGAGAATAGTCCAGGTCTGACCTGTGGTAGCTCTTACAGACAGACGTACAGACCGCTGGAGAATAGTCCAGGTCTGACCTGTGGTAGCTCTTACAGACAGACGTACAGATCGCTGGAGAATAGTCCAGGTTTGATGCACACAGAGCTCTGGAATTGGCTGGGTTTGATATATAGAGACAGACAGACAGAAAGAGAGAGAGAGCAAGAGTGAGAGAGAGAGAGAGAGAGAAGGAGAGAGAGAAGGAGAGAGAGGGAGAGAGAGGGAGAGAGAGAGTAAACAATAAAAGATAATCCTCTGTCTCTATGGAGACAGTTTCAGTCCAGAATATTAAGTATATATATTTTGTCAGCAAAGGGACAGTAAAGATTTACAAGCAGCAGTCTGATATAAAAATGATAGGAATGTTTGTCTTTTATATTGTTCAGATCGTGGAACAATAACAGCTAGGCCTGAGAACAAACGCGCTGAAACACTCACAAATACTCTAGTTATTATAATTTTTCTGCGTGTCTCAGAAATAATACAGCCCGTCTTTTTATTGAGTGGGAGGCAGGATTTATAGAAAAATGATTATAATTTTTCGATACTTATTGAGCTAAACTTCAACACTGTAAAGTTTTGCTGGTTCCTCCAGCAGTTCACAGAAGGTATTATGAGGAAAAGCAACCCTGTGAAAAAACTATTTGCTCGGATCAAATTGAGACTGAGAAGAACTGTTGCAGGCCGAAAAGAGCAGACTAATAATAGAATAATTTTCAAGATCCATTACATTTATCCGATGCTTTTACCCAAAATTCAGTTCATTAGACAGAGCAGGGGCCAATCCCCCTGGAGTGTGCGGTTAAGGACCTTGTTCAAGGGCCCAACAGCTGCACTGATCTTATCTTGGCCACACTGGGGCTTGAACTACCAGTGTGCCAGTCGTGTACCTTAACCACTATGCCACAGACTGCCCCTTAGATCCAGTGACGA
Organism: Conger conger; assembly: GCF_963514075.1. NCBI lineage: Eukaryota > Metazoa > Chordata > Actinopteri > Anguilliformes > Congridae > Conger > Conger conger. Next base: position 95,258,188 of record NC_083760.1, on the reverse strand, counting down.
GCCATGTCATTATTATAAGCTACTCTAAAAGCACGTAATGGCATCAGGGGGTATAAATACACAGTTATATAAGGCAGCTGTCTGGTACCAGGTTTACAATCACAGCAACAATTTTACAGGCAATTATTCTGCACCCTGTGGGCTGCCAGCAGGCAGGTCGCCGTGGAAACAGCTGGGACCCAGAAGCAGGCCGTGGGGCACGCCGGAGCATTTTTTAAAACAGATATTTATAGATTATTTTTGAAACTTAACAAATCTAGTTAAACATACAGTGAAAATTCACAGAGGACAATAAACAGGTCAGTGTCTAATGTACATAGATGGGAATATGTTTGACATAAAGGGTTACAAGAAGGAAAATTGGACATTGACATATATTGCCAGATGACATGTAGGCGGTTCATACAGTGCATGGCTGAGGTGCCTGTAACCTAGTGGCTAGGAGGCCTGTTGCCTTGTGGGTAAGATGCCTGTAGCCTAGTGGCTATGGTGCCTGTAGTCTAGTGGCTAAGGTGCCTGTAGCCTAGTGGCTAAGGTGCATGGCTGGCACCTGGTAGGCTGCTGGTTCAAGCCCTGGTGTAGCCATAATATAATCCACACATCTGTTGGGCCCTTGAGCAAAGCCCAACATTGCTCCAGGGGGGCTGACCAGTTCAGTCCAACTTCCAGCTTGACATGGTTTAGCTGGTTGACCAGTTCAGATCAGCTCCCAGCTTAACACAGTTTGACATACCTAGCTAGTCCAGCTTCACCAGCTCTATTTTCTAGCTGCTATGGCTGGATTTCACGGCATTGTACGTATTCACAAGTGTGTGTGCAGTCAAAAATATCCTGATTTTAAAAAAACTGTATGTGCACTCACCTGCATGCAAACTTTCTCTATATAAATCACATCTTGAAATTTTGCATACATGTGCACAAGCCTTGTATCTCGCCCCATTAACTCCCACAATTAACCACAAAATGTTAATGGGATGCCTATTGTGAATTTTGATAGGCATATAAATCAGCCAGTCATTCCAATTAGTTGTCAGGGACAATGGAGAAATCGGAAGAAGGGGATATAAACGGAGTGTGAAATCGTGACGCTTGTCATGGAGGTGGAGGCCAGACCGGTGGTATTGTTTGCTGGAGATGCCGTAGTTTTAGTTCCCAGCTGCGAGTGTCTTTCCAGGACGTTGATTATTGGAGCTTCGGTTGTAGAGCAACAGCGAGCTCGGCCTGAGAAACGGTCATCTATTTCAAAGCTCTTCACTCTCCCGTCATGGCTACAGGATACACCTGCTTCTCTTCATCTGCTTCTCTTCACCTGCCAGCCAAAGCTCTTCACTCTCCTGTCATGGCTGCAGGACACACCTGCTTCTCTTCATCTGCTTCTCTTCACCTGCCAGCCAAAGCTCTTCACTCTCCTGTCATGGCTGCAGGACACACCTGCTTCTCTTCACCTGCTTCTCTTCACCTGCCAGCCAAAGGTGAGTCACAACAAGCCACAGCCACTTTCCTTCATTGCATGTCATTTAGCTTACACTTGTATCCAAAGCGACTTACAGTTGATTACACTAAGCAGGACAATCCCCCCTGCTGGCTACCTTGTGGGTCCCAGTCGTGTACCTTAATCACTACGCTACAGGTGGCCCTGTAAGTCGGCCACAGTTGGGCCACAAGGAAAGCTATTGACTGATGCGTTTCTTCTGACGCACGTGTTGCTTCATGTTAATTTTGGATGTCATGTCAATTGCTGCTGAACTCCCAATGGCCTCTTTCCCTTGCAGCAGGGGAGACAAACACAATGTGATCCCCTCTGATTATCCTGGATTAGTGAACTTCTGAAGGTCTACAGACCCTTCTTCTGCGGAAGTGAACTCCAGGCAGCCAACCCCATCAGTATTTTCTCCACCTGCAGACAAAAAACAATGTTACCCTTCACATAACAGCATTTGTTATCCCCCTTGTTGTTGGCCATCTTTTTTACATTACATTATTGGCATTTGGCAGACGCTCTCATCCAGAGCGACGTACAGTTGATTAGACTAAGCAGGTGACAATCCTCCCCTGGAGCAATGCAGGGTTAAGGGCCTTGCTCAAGGGCCCCAACGGCTGTGCGGATCTTATTGTGGCTACACCAGGATTAGAACCACCGACCTTGCATGTCCCAGTCATTTACCTTAACCACTACGCTACAGGCCGCCCCATCTTCTTAAGTGCAAAACTTGCAGAACCTGGTGATGATAGCCCTCCGAAAAAAATGAACTCTAATTTTGTATTCCTCAAACTTTGACAAGCACAAGGAAGGAAGCAGGACAATATCACAAGCCGATCCCTTAACTTGGCGACGCCCTGCCGCCCTGCTGTTACTGAAATGGCCCTCGTCTCAGTTATGACCCCATCAGTGAATTCAACTAATCTTGGAGGAGCTGGAAGACATTCCGTGGAAAATGTCAGCACACTGAAATACCACCAGTATCTTGCCATTTTTGGGCTGAATTCAGCTCTGCTGGTGTCTAGACCCCACATTTCTTGGTCTTTTTTCTATTAAATAATTGAAGAAGCCTGTTTATTCCTTTTTTTATTTTACGTTTCTTCCAAAGTTTTTCAGAACTCACTGTTCAAGCCTTTGTTTGGCGGATTCCCCCCCTTCCTTTATAGATGGCGAGCTCACAGGGGAATTGCCATCTTTGCTGAGTCTGTAACATATTTACATGCATTTTTCATCCTCGCCAGAAACTTTTCTCTTCATGAGCATGAAGTCATGGTTTAAAATGTTGAAATAACACCCCCGCTTTTTTTGTTTCGAGTTTAATGTCTTTGTCAAACTTGTCCTAATTAAGCGGGTAAACTATGAAATCTATAAAACCTGACATTTTGTGACATTTGCTTCCAGGAATAATCGCCAGACAAAAAAAAAAAAGCAAGTTAACTTTGGTTCTCTGACTATTAATCACCCCCCTGGCCTCTATAACCCGTGAGAGACTGGGTCAAATAAGTCGCCTGACATCAGTATCTAACACAGCTCAGCCCCTTTAGATACGGCTGCTCTTCCACATCTGTACGCATGGGAGAGCTATCGTCTGCTACAGGAAGGTCCTCCTGTTCGTATACTCCTGCTGGCTGGATATAGTTGAGTATATCTTGTTGAAGCAGCGCGCCTGTAATGCTGTAAAAACACAGGCTTTTATTGGCCTATTATCCACAGGAGGATGCTGATCTGCCTCTCATTAAGTCTTCAGAGCACAAGGCAGCAGAGCTAACAGGATCCAAGAAAGCATAGGTCTGCAGAATTATGTTCTCGTTTTCATAATGAACATGTACTGGTACAATAGCAAGTACACAATCCTGGTGACCTGGGCGCAGGGAGGGAGGGAGGGAAACAGGCACTGCTTATTCAGTGCTTCCCTGTGTTGATTGAGCTTCCATTTATACAGTGCCTTCCAAAACCTTTAAGACAAAAACCATGAATTAGCATTTTTCTGCTGTATACATGAAACCTAAATTCAGATAAAACTATTTTTGTGTCAGTGTTCAGGTCAGCTTTAGGTATTGAAATTTCTTTGCAAACATAATGAATCATTTTTGGAACAAAAGGATGTCCTCTGTTCAGTACCTCACCGATTTAGTTGTCCAAAAGTACTGGGACATTGAGCAGGAAGTAAATCTAATGCTGTAGGTCTGGACTTCGTTGCAGATCCCTCGCTTGCCGTAGCTGGACCAAGCCTCCGCCACGTTGACATGACTGGTTCTTCAGATGCGACGGTCTGCCAGGTTCACCGCGGGCCCTTTTAGGTTTTCCTACCTCATTCTGAGCTTGTGGAGGGCATGCTCAATAGGACTCAAGTCTGGCTTGGGCAGTTGAGCATTTTCCAGTTATTCTGTCTGATGAGCTAAGCATGCGTTATGTTTCGGGTCGTTGTCTTGCTGCATACGGTACTCTCGCCCTATACGTCTGCTGGCACTTTTTTTTTTTACATTTGAAGACCAGATCCATTTATCTCTCTCTGAATTCATCCTACTGCTGCCACCTTCAGTTACATCATCAATAAGGAGCACCGAGCTCATTCCAGCAGCAGCCATACATGTCCAAGCCATGCTATTGCCTCCACCCCGCTCTCCTGTGAAGTGTTGGGCTTATGAACATTGGCTGTTCCTGGTTTTCTCCACACCTTATCCATCACTTTTATAGTCATTTATTCTGGTCTCATCTGTCCATAAAACTACCAACTACAGAACTACCAAGGCTTGTGTTATTTATTTGCGAATCCCAGGTGGTCATGTTGGTCCTTTTTGCTGATAAGTGGTTTCCACCTTGCTGTACTGCCTCAGTGTGACCACCTGTGTTTTTCTTCAAGTGGAACTTAATATTTGCACTATGGAGATTATTTTTGATTTCACTTACAGTCATTTTAGGATGTTTCCTCATGCTTAGAAGCTTTTTTTTCCATCATCCAGTAATCTTTTTTTTGTTTTTTTGTATGTTCCCACATTTGTTTGCTTTTTCTCAAGGACATTCCAAGAGTCTCACCAACTGTATTTTGATTTTGGACTTGTTGTGCCCGTGGGAGAGGTTGGGTCGTAACACAGAGCAGTTACGCACACCTTTACAGCGGAGCTTTCCAGCACACAGGGCACTGAGTGACAGGGCAGTGAGTGAGTGACAGGGCAGGGCAGTGAGTGACAGGGCGGTGAGTGAGTGACAGGGCAGTGAGTGAGTGACAGGGCAGGGCAGTGAGTGACAGGGCAGTGAGTGAGTGACAGGGCAGTGAGTGACAGGGCAGGGCAGTGAGTGAGTGACAGGGCAGTGAGTGAGTGACAGGGCAGTGAGTGAGTGACAGGGCAGGGCAGTGAGTGACAGGGCAGGGCAGTGAGTGAGTGACAGGGCAGTGAGTGAGTGACAGGGCACTGAGTGAGTGACAGGGCAGTGAGTGAGTGACAGGGCAGTGAGTGAGTGACAGGGCAGTGAGTGAGTGACAGGGCAGGGCAGTGAGTGACAGGGCAGGGCAGTGAGTGACAGGGCAGGGCAGTGAGTGAGTGACAGGGCAGTGAGTGAGTGACAGGGCACTGAGTGAGTGACAGGGCAGTGAGTGAGTGACAGGGCAGGGCAGTGAGTGACAGGGCAGGGCAGTGAGTGAGTGACAGGGCAGGGCAGTGAGTGACAGGGCGGTGAGTGAGTGACAGGGCAGTGAGTGAGTGACAGGGCAGGGCAGTGAGTGACAGGGCAGTGAGTGAGTGACAGGGCAGTGAGTGAGTGACAGGGCAGTGAGTGAGTGACAGGGCAGGGCAGTGAGTGACAGGGCAGGGCAGTGAGTGACAGGGCAGGGCAGTGAGTGAGTGACAGGGCAGTGAGTGAGTGACAGGGCAGTGAGTGACAGGGCAGTGAGTGAGTGACAGGGCAGGGCAGTGAGTGACAGGGCAGGGCAGTGAGTGAGTGACAGGGCAGTGAGTGAGTGACAGGGCAGGGCAGTGAGTGAGTGACAGGGCAGTGAGTGAGTGACAGGGCAGGGCAGTGAGTGAGTGACAGGGCAGTGAGTGAGTGACAGGGCAGGGCAGTGAGTGACAGGGCAGTGAGTGAGTGACAGGGCGTTTGAGGCGAACGCTGGGTGACCTAGCGGCAGGCCATCCGTAATGAGAGGGCGAATCAAAGCTCGTTTTTAACAGCTCTGCGTGTGTTGTAGCTCCGTTTTTAACAGCCGCTAGTAAAGCCGCCATCTGCCTCTCCGCCTCTGCAGTCGACGAGCGGAGCGGGTCAACTCCGGCTGGAGGCCTCTGTTCTCTCGGTTTCCACGGTAACACGCCGTCTTCTGGGCTCAGGAGGTGCAGAGGTTGGTGAGTTTGAGAGATTTTTTTACACCACGGCACGGAGAGGCATTAGGTGAAGAAAAAAGACAGATTGCGACTACATTTTCTTGTGCGAACAATTCATTGGCTTGGTATTTTGACCGCAGTTGTACCAGCGACTCTACATTGAAACGGGTCTGAGTGACCTACACCGGAGCCACCCGCAGTGGCACTACTGAGCACCATCTCGCAGCGTGACCAGGAAACGAGCTTCAGGAAATAAGCCCGGTTTTGGCCGCTTGGTCTGGACTCCATCGTTATCCCAGAATGCAGCAGGCGCTCAGCCGTGACTCTCGGGTTGAGACGGGCGAGGCGGGGGGGTGGGGGGGCGAGGCGGGGGTGGGGGGGTAAATCACTCGCCGCTTCATTACCGCCGCTTCCCGTCGCCATTCGGGCTCCGGCCCGGGGTGATCCGGGTCCTGTAGAACAGCGCCAGTGCGCCGTGTTCACAGTCAGCCCCACGGGGGATCAAACTGTTGGCGTAACTCGATTCGCTCGGCTCTACTGTAGATACGTCAGACCCCGGAGAGAAAGATCTGCGTAATCCACGCGCAGAGAGAGCGGGATACAGAGTGAAGGAGAGAGCGAGAGAAAAGGAAAGAACAGGGTAAATAGGAAGAGACGGCGAGAAAGAAAGAGAAGGAGAGCGCACAGGGGGATGTTATTAGTGAATACAGAATGTTCCTGGGTGCTTGGATGTTCAACTCACAAAAATATAAACATGTTAAGGGAGAGATGTGTGTTGCAGAGCCCCCGACCCTGTCCAACCCCATCCAAACCCGCCCAAGCCTGTCCAACCCCATCCAAACCCGCCCAACCCTGTCCAACCCCTTCCAAACCCGCCCAACCCTGTCCAACCCCGTCCAAACCCGCCCAACCCTGCCCAACCCTGTCCAACCACATCCAAACCCGCCCAACCCTACCCAACCCCACACAAACCCGCCCAACCCTGTCTAACCCCATCCAAACCTGCCCAACCCCACACAAACCCGCCAACCCCATCCAAACCTGCCTAACCCCGTCCAACCCCATCCAACCCCATCCAAACCTGCCCAACCCCACACAAACCTGTCCAACCCTACCCAACCCATCAAATACACACCCAGAGAGGGAGGAGAAAGCCAAGTTCCGTGAGGAGAGAGAGGGAACAGAAAGTGAAAGAGACAGAGAGAGAGAGAGAGAAAGAGAGAAGGAAGGAGGGAGAGGAAAGGAGGGAGAGAAAGAAGGGGTGGCGAATTTCAGGCATACAGAGTGTAGAGACCGAGAGAGAGAGCCAGTCGCTCCTGCTCTGCCTGACTGTTCCTCTGGTACTCTGGTCCACTCCACTGGCCTGAAGGCTGTTGCTGATTGGCAGTGTGACGTGGCAGCGGTGACTGTGATTGGCTCAGAGCGGAGGGCCCACCAGGTGCATCAACACCTTCCTGCTGCTGGAGATGGAGTGCTGCAGGGATGCCCAGGTGACCAACGACCTCCAGAGCGACACGCCCACTCGTCCAGGTGAGCTCACCTGGGACATGAACAGGGCGGAGACTCACACCCATTGGCTGCAGAAGGTAAATCTCTAAATTCTGGGCCGGGATTAGGACTGACCACAGCACCAGTACAGCCTCTGTGGCAGTCACAAATTATATCCTAAATGCCCTCGATAAGAACCAACATTGTGCTGCATTATTTGTTGATTTATCCAAGGCAAATCGTGGACCACGATTTGCAGACAAAAAGGCTCAAAAGTATTGATTTTAGTCGAAAGACTACAGAATGGTACAAAAATGATCTAGCTGGCAGTGTATACACAGAAAGCCACAAGTCTGAGTTTTTAGTGATCAGTAAAGGTGTTCCCCAAGGCTCCATTTTGGGACCTGTCCTGTTTGCGATTTTTATGAGTGAAATAGGTAAGGGCATCCAAATAAAACTTCATTTATACGCAGCTGATACTGTCATTTATACAAAAAGAGCTCAAATGAATTGGTTTCATATCTGTGGATGGTTATGAAAACATTTTTTTTTAAATGTTTTGCCAGATGTATTATATGTTTTATGTATTGTGTTGTTTTATTGTACATTGATACTGTGTTGGCTGTAAATCTAAGACTGTAAATCATCCCGCTCCTCCTGGAAAAACCTCTTATTGTTTACACAGGTCGGCTTCAGCTTTCCTCTTTTCATCACGGTTCTTTAGGAGAAACATGCGAAACGTGTTGTGCACTGAATGGTTACGCTGAAACTGAAATAAAATTTCACATACAGAGATGTGTGTCTATATGTGTGTGTGCATGTGAGTGTGAGGGAGGGTGTTTATTGTATGTATGTGTGGGTGACATTGGCTCAGGCAGTAAGAGCAGTCGTCTGGCAGTCGGAGGGTTGCCGGTTTGATCCCCCGCCCGGGCTGTGTCGAAGTGTCCCTGAGCAAGCCATGTAACCCCTAATTGCTCCTGACGAGCTTGTCGGTGCCTTGCATGGAAGCCAATCACCGTTGGTGTGTGAGTGTGTGTGAATGGGTGGATGAGAAGCATCTATTGTGCAGCGCTTTGGATAAAGGCGCTATATAAATGCAGACATTTACCGTTTATGTGAGTTTGTGTGTGTGTGTGAGAAGTATGTGTCTGTGTGTGTCTTTAATCCCTGTCAGCATTCTTTCTCTTCTCCACAGACACCCCTGTTTTCCCCCCTCACAAGGTAATCTCACGAGTGATAACACGCTGCTCCCCTCCACCCCCCTGAGGCCTGGTGCACAGTGTTCCCAAACTCTGTGTGAGGACGGGTCTGCAATTCCACCAGCGCTCACAATACTTTAACTTCAGTTCCCAGAAATGCCATTTCTCTTTTAGTTCTATTTTCTATTGTTTTTTTTCTCTCCCTTCTCATATCGAATCTACGTCTGCTCTAAGCTGTCGGCTGGGAGATTACGGCACCTGAGAGAGAGAAGGAGAGAGAGAGGGCTAGAGAAGGAGAGAGAGAGAGGGGGAGAGAGAGAGGGAGAGAGAGAGGGCTAGGGAAGGAGAGAGAGGGCTAGAGAAGGAGAGAGAGAGAGGGGGAGAGAGATAGGGAGAGAGAGGAAGAGACAGATCCAAGCTTGTCCACTGACTTCTCTATCCCACAATGCCATTAAATGGAAGAGTGAGTAGAATATATGTATATGCCCACAGGTGCATTGTGGGATATATTCTACACAGGAGACAGTGAGCTAAGAAACATGTTATACAGCTCCTATGGGTATGGTTTGGTTTGCCCCTCACACACACACACACACACACACACACACACACTCAGACCGTATATATCCCTGCTGCAGGCCACAGTGACCCGTGTAGACCTCCATCAGCAGATGTCTTTAAAAACCCCAGTGTTTCCCTGGGACTTCCCCTTCCTGCTGCCCTGGCACTGAGACAGGAGGCTTCTGGGTAACGCGGTTTCCCTGGGCTGATTTTAAAAGAGCACAAAGCCTTGGTTTAATGCCAGTGTGTGTATGTGTTTTTAAATGCGAAAGCTTTAGGTTTCTAGGTCCAATGAGCCACAATGAGTCCAAATGTGCAATGATTTACCAAACTTCCCCTTTAAGGGAACAGACCGAGTAGGCCATAAGGATTTAGGAAAGCATCTAAGCAGCAAATTAAATCTAACTCAGAGGAAACAAAAAAACTACTGAATATTTGCTTTGTTTATGAAGCCGGATGAAGCCAGTGTGTGGAGAGCCTACTCCTGTATGTGTCTCCACCACTCTTCTGTAACTCCTTAAAGAGGAAAAAAAAAAGCTGTTTTATACGTCGGACAGAATTCCCCGAGGCGAAGACACCTTTTAGTTTGACGGCAGCGCTCCAAATGCGCGCATTACGAGCCGTGAAAAATATCACATCCGCCACATTACAGCCCCCCCCGCCCCCGGGGCACGGCTCCCGTCATCCACAGCGTGCGAGACGTTGCGCCTTTCACAGAACCGATTCGTCCTGGCCCTGAAGAAACATAAATTTAATAAAAATGTGGCCGCAGCTCGAACAAGAGGCTGCGTGACTCGTTAATATTCATCCAGTTCAGTTCCGCTGCGAAGGGCGAATCAGCCGCGGCACAATAGCGGCAGTCGCTCTGTGAGAGAGAGACGTTTCACCGCGGCTCGAGGTCGGAGAGGCCCGTGTGAGGACTTCTTTCTCATTTCCTCTCCTCTGGAGATAAGACAATTGTGACTGGAGCCTGATAAATGATCTCTTTATTAATTAAGCCCTTCTGATTGTTATGTACTCATTCGCCATTTGATTGAGTGTCATCTTCAAAAAGTCTTTGTATGTGTCTGAGAAAGTGTGTGTGTGAGAGAGAGAGAGAGAGAGAGAGGGAAGGGGGGAGAAAGATAGAGGGAGAGAGAGATAGAGGGATGGACAGAGAAAGATGGAGGGAGGGAGAGAGGGATGGATGGAGAGACATGGAAGGGATGAAAGGGCACATACTCATACTCTCATACACCATTATTTACTCAAACACCATTATTTACTCATACACCATTATCCTCCTGTGTGCAGCTCCATTAACACATGAGAGGCCTGTTGTTTCTCTGGGGCACAGGAAGAGGGTGCAGGCAGAGTTAAGTTTACTAGCTGGGCCTGCTGCTGGTGGGGTTGGAGGTTACACACCAGTCGTGTGTCATGGGGTATGCAGGTTCCCATTCCAGCCCACCACTACGACACCAGTCTCTCTGGCTGAAGTTGATCTTTGAAGAGTGCAGCTGCGTTTTAGTCAGTTCATACAGCACACTCATCTGCAGGGTTAAAACACCATCCATTATCATCCATTATCATCCATTATCATCCATTATCATCCATTATCATCCATTATCATCCAGTATCATCCATTATCATCCAGTATCATCCAGTATCATCATTATCATCCATTATCATCCATTATCATCCAGTATCATCCATTATCATCCATTATCATCCATTATCATCCATTATCATCCAGTATCATCCATTATCATCCAGTATCATCCAGTATCATCCAGTATCAGCCATTATCATCCATTATCATCCAGTATCATCCATTATCATCCATTATCATCCATTATCATCCAGTATCATCCATTATCATCCATTATCATCCAGTATCATCCATTATCATCCATTATCATCCATTATCATCCAGTATCATCATTATCATCCATTATCATCCATTATCATCCAGTATCATCCATTATCATCCATTATCATCCAGTATCATCATTATCATCCATTATCATCCAGTATCATCCATTATCATCCATTATCATCCAGTATCATCCAGTATCATCATTATCATCCATTATCATCCATTATCATCCAGTATCATCCATTATCATCCAGTATCATCCAGTATCATCCAGTATCATCCAGTATCAGCCATTATCATCCATTATCATCCAGTATCATCCAGTATCATCCAGTATCATCCATTATCATCCATTATCATCCATTATCATCCAGTATCATCCATTATCATCCAGTATCATCCAGTATCATCCAGTATCATCCATTATCATCCAGTATCATCCAGTATCATCCAGTATCATCCAGTATCATCCATTATCATCCAGTATCATCCATTATCATCCATTATCATCCATTATCATCCAGTATCATCCAGTATCATCCAGTATCAGCCATTATCATCCAGTATCATCCATTATCATCCATTATCATCCAGTATCATCCAGTATCATCCATTATCATCCATTATCATCCAGTATCATCCAGTATCATCCAGTATCATCCAGTATCATCCAGTATCAGCCAGTATCAGCCATTATCTAATTTTTTCATCTTGGTGTTGTCGCTCTTTAACATCACGCACCACTTCTATTGCATGACTTCCCATGACGTTGCTGTCTTAGCCAGGGCTTACCCTGTGAATTAGACTTATATGTATGGTAATTATATCCTGTCTGACGTGTTCTGTATTCGTTTTAATAACCTTCGGTGTGCACCTATGGTGCGTCACTTTGGATTAAAGCGTCTGCTCGATAAATGTAGTGCAATGCCATGTAAATGCATTTTAATCAGTATTATGTTGGAGCTGATATGCAGCTGTACATTGTAAAATGATTGTTTATTGTGTGTGTCATGTGTGGCCATTCCGTGTAACGCCCCTCAGACAGTGAGCAGCAGTTAGTCACCTCAACCTCGGGTCACCCTGAGGCAGGCTGGGTAACAGGTGACAGGTGTCAGTCAGGGCCAGAATGGGGACTCGTGTTTCCGTTTCCATCTGACCCTTACTGCTCTCATTCTCATCTTCCATTGTGCTTTTATTGATCTGATCCTCATTTTATTGATTCCTGATCAAATTCTGATCGTATTTTAAGAATTCTTCCATTTGGTCTTTTTTTTTTTGCTTGGAATTGTTTGCTATATGTAATTGTTCTTGTTTTCTCTGAAGCACTTTCAGCTAAAAATAATAACTTGTATGAATGGTCTCAAAAAGAACATTTTTATTTATTTATTATTATTATTATTATTATTATTATTTATTTATTTATTTATACATTTTTATAAATGTATTTATTGTTATGACACAGGTGCTGAATCACATGTCCTTAGCCAGTCAGTCTGTTTCTAAACTGAGTCAGTCAGTCTGTTTCTAAACTGAGCCAGTCAGTCAGTCTCTGAACTGAGCCAGTCAGTCTGTCTCTGAACTGAGCCAGTCAGTCTGTCTCTGAACTGAGCCAGTCAGTCTGTCTCTGAACTGAGCCAGTCAGTCTGTCTCTGAACTGAGCCAGTCAGTCTGTTTCTGAACTGAGCCAGTCAGTCTGTTTCTGAACTGAGCCAGTCAGTCAGTCTGGTTATCTGTGGAATAATGACTGAAGCCTGAACTCTAGTGCTGCTCTCCCGGGAGACGCGGGGGGGTCTAAAATGGCGTATAAAACGGCGAGGTTTAAAATAGCGAATAAAAAGAGTGCGCAGATAAGCAGGAATAACGGGGCTGTCATTGGGAGAGATAGCAGAAGGGGAGGGACACACTTATCAGTGTGTTCCAGTCTATGAAACCCATTATTGGTTTGAAGAGGCAGAGGGTGATTTAGGGGCTGCATTAAGGCATCCCAGCCGGGCAGCCGGTCACATACAGGCATCCTAATGCTCTCCATAAATAAACCCGGCAAAGCTTTTAATCCTGACAGTAAACCAGCACAGCAGAGAATAAACAGCGTCTTCATTTGGCCCCAGGCGCAGTTACAGTGATCCTACAGGCAGCTGCAGCCAGATAAACCGCCCCCACAGGGGCAGATAAATTACTCCAAAGGGCACATAAAGTGTCCTCCAAGGGGCAGATTAATTACCCCTATGAGGCAGGTAAATTCTTCCAGGCCTGGCCGACTTTGCCCACAGGTGTGATGATTGGGTGTCGGGTTCAGGTGTGCTGATTGGCTGTCAGGTTTGGGGTTCAGGTGTGATGATTGGGTGTCGGATTCAGGTGTGCTGATTGGGTGTCAGGTTTGGGGTTCAGGTGTGCTGATTGGGTGTCAGGGTGTGGGGTTCAGGGTTCGGGTTTCAGGGTCTGGGGTTCAGGGTTTGGGGATCAGGGTTCAGGGTTTCGGGTTTAGGTGTGCTGATTGGGTGTCAGGTTTGGGGTTCAGGTGTGCTGATTGGGTGTCAGGGTGTGGGGTTCAGGGTTCGGTGTTTCAGGGTCTGGGGTTTCAGGGTTCAGGGTTTCGGGTTTAGGTGTGCTGATTAGGTGTTGGGTTTGGGGTTCAGGGTTCAGGGTTCAGGGGTTGGGGATTTGTTCCTTGCCCATGAGGATGAGTCCCTGTCCGTACCCAGAGCCAACCTGTCAGAGCTCGCCACTCAAGAGACGTCATTTTGCAGGAGACGCTACGGGACCAAACTGTTGTGCTCCTGCCTGCACCTCCGTTAACATTACTTCCTGTATTCACAGAACTTTACTTGCCATTTTTTTTAATTCTGCCGTTATGTTCCCTTATGTTTCACTGCCATTACAATTACGGTATTTGGCATAGTTTTACTGCCGTTTGAAATGGACTTAAACAGCGAAATAACATGCACTGAGCAACTATATAAGGATAATTGAGTGAGAGTGTTCGCTGGGTGGCGTTATAAAGCGTGTTCTCGTCTTCACAGTTTTACAGATATTTGTGATTCATAAAAAAAAGTGTGTGTGTGATTTACGAAATAGTTTTTCATCCGTACGCCCAGGTTATGAATCATGTGTATGATTTATCGTAGGATAAATTTTCAGATGAAATCCATACCAAGCCTGTGGACTGCAGATTATTTCTGTGGAAGCCTGAACAGTGCCCCCTGCTGACATGCTTTGGGATGTACAGCTCACTTATCAAAGCCTCCCCATGAGTCCCACTTGTTATACTGACTCGGTGAAATAATCACACCACCTCATACATTATTACCTTCAACACAGTGACTCCTTTAAAAAAAAAGAAAAAAAAAAGTATTTTTAAACTTAATCCAGCATGAACGACAGTCAGTCTACAGTCTTCTCGTGTTCGTTAGCTGTTTTATTCTGCATATCCAGAAGGGGGCGCACCTCTCAGATATACCTCACACCTACGTATACATGTATGTGTATATACTTTTATTTTCATATACCAGTTTATGAATGTAAAACGCACTCTAATATCATTCATACCCGCTGTAATGGAGAGTTTAGTGTCAGTGTGCCAGGTTCATTCTGCAAGTAGAAATGGAATTGTTTCTATTTTTAATTGTGGCTCTTAATCTTTTATTTTTACTTCCAGATAAGAGGCGGACTTGGATTTAACCTGTATCTCTGCTTAACCCTGTAGACGCTGTTCTGAATCTACTGACGCGGAGAGGAAAAAATAGCCTCTAAAAAAACTTGGCAATGAAGCAACTGCTTAGAATGCCATCAGAACCAATCAGAGTGATGAGGAACGCTATGAAAATGAGACCCAAGTTGAAAAAAGAAATCCTGTAACTGACCCTATCTGGCGTGTGCACCCTTCCCTCATACCTGTATGAGATAAAGGTGTGTTCTGTCAGGATACCTGCAGTTGAAATTGTACTTACCTCTAGGGTCTTTCAGCGAACTTATCCCTGGTTATGGGTATGCACTTTGTTGTACGTCGCTCTGGATAAGAGCGTCTGCCAAATGCCAATAATGTAATGTAATGTAATGTATGAGATAAAGGTGTGTTCTGTCAGGATACCTGTATGAGATAAAGGTGTGTTCTGTCCGGATACCTGTATGAGATAAAGGTGTGTTCTGTCCGGATACCTGTATGAGATAAAGGTGTGTTCTGTCAGGATACCTGTATGAGATAAAGGTGTGTTCTGTCAGGATACCTGTATGAGATAAAGGTGTGTTCTGTCGGGATACCGGTATGAGATAAAGGTGTGTTCTGTCAGGATACCTGTATGAGATAAAGGTGTGTTCTGTCAGGATACCTGTATGAGATAAAGGTGTGTTCTGTCAGGATACCTGTATGAGATAAAGGTGTGTTCTGTCCGGATACCTGTATGTGATAAAGGTGTGTTCTGTCAGGATACCTGTATGAGATAAAGGTGTGTTCTGTTAGGATACCTGTATGAGATAAAGGTGTGTTCTGTTAGGATACCTGTATGTGATAAAGGTGTGTTCTGTCAGGATACCTGTATGAGATAAAGGTGTGTTCTGTTAGGATACCTGTATGAGATAAAGGTGTGTTCTGTTAGGATACCTGTATGTGATAAAGGTGTGTTCTGTCAGGATTATGACAGAACACACCTGCTGCAGTGGTGGTGCGTTACAGCACACGTGTGATGTGGGTGTAGAAACAGCAGGCGTTCGTTGGGAGAAAGAGCTTTAAAACCTGCACTTTACTGCAACGGTCCACAGAGATTTACGGACGGTTTTAGGATGCGTGTGCGCACACCGTTCACATCTCCTAAATGTTATTTACTGCTGACTGCTACTTAAAAAGACTGATACAAAAATCTAAAATGGCAAAATGCGTTTGGCCTTGAATGAGCTCACCTCATTTATGTATTTATTTATTTGTTTGTCTGACTGTAAAAACCTGGGCTTGTGTTCCTGAAACGAGGACATTTCAGGTGAAGGTGTGATGTGCTGACAGGGCACAGGATGGGTGTCAGCCCTCCTAACAACAGAAAGACAAATCATTCTGCTGACTGGGTGTGTTTGTGTGGGTTAGGATGATTCTGCTGACTGGGTGTGTTTGTGTGGGTTAGGATGGTTCTGCTGACTGGGTGTGTTTGTGTGGGTTAGGATGGTTCTGCTGACTGGGTGTGTTTGTGTGGGTTAGGATGGTTCTGCTGACTGGGTGTGTTTGTGTGGGTTAGGATGGTTCTGCTGACTGGGTGTGTTTGTGTGGGTTAGGATGGTTCTGCTGACTGGGTGTGTTTGTGTGGGTTAGGATGGTTCTGCTGACTGGGTGTGTTTGTGTGGGTTAGGATGGTTCTGCTGACTGGGTGTGTTTGTGTGGGTTAGGATGGTTCTGCTGACTGGGTGTGTTTGTGTGGGTTAGGATGATTCTGCTGACTGGGTGTGTTTGTGTGGATTAGGATGATTCTGCTGACTGGGTGTGTTTGTGTGGATTAGGATGATTCTGCTGACTGGGTGTGTTTGTGTGGGTTAGGATGATTCTGCTGACTGGGTGTGTTTGTGTGGGTTAGGATGATTCTGCTGACTGGGTGTGTTTGTGTGGGTTAGGATGATTCTGCTGACTGGGTGTGTTTGTGTGGGTTAGGATGATTCTGCTGACTGGGTGTGTTTGTGTGGGTTAGGATGATTCTGCTGACTGGGTGTGTTTGTGTGGGTTAGGATGATTCTGCTGACTGGGTGTGTTTGTGTGGGTTAGGATGGTTCTGCTGACTGGGTGTGTTTGTGTGGGTTAGGATGATTCTGCTGACTGGGTGTGTTTGTGTGGGTTAGGATGATTCTGCTGACTGGGTGTGTTTGTGTGGATTAGGATGATTCTGCTGACTGGGTGTGTTTGTGTGGGTTAGGATGATTCTGCTGACTGGGTGTGTTTGTGTGGGTTAGGATGATTCTGCTGACTGGGTGTGTTTGTGTGGGTTAGGATGATTCTGCTGACTGGGTGTGTTTGTGTGGATTAGGATGATTCTGCTGACTGGGTGTGTTTGTGTGGGTTAGGATGATTCTGCTGACTGGGTGTGTTTGTGTGGGTTAGGATGATTCTGCTGACTGGGTGTGTTTGTGTGGGTTAGGATGATTCTGCTGACTGGGTGTGTTTGTGTGGATTAGGATGATTCTGCTGACTGGGTGTGTTTGTGTGGGTTAGGATGATTCTGCTGACTGGGTGTGTTTGTGTGGGTTAGGATGATTCTGCTGACTGGGTGTGTTTGTGTGGGTTAGGATGATTCTGCTGACTGGGTGTGTTTTTGTGGGTTAGGATGATTCTGCTGACTGGGTGTGTTTGTGTGGATTAGGATGATTCTGCTGACTGGGTGTGTTTGTGTGGGTTAGGATGATTCTGCTGACTGGGTGTGTTTGTGTGGGTTAGGATGATTCTGCTGACTGGGTGTGTTTGTGTGGGTTAGGATGATTCTGCTGACTGGGTGTGTTTGTGTGGATTAGGATGATTCTGCTGACTGGGTGTGTTTGTGTGGGTTAGGATGATTCTGCTGACTGGGTGTGTTTGTGTGGGTTAGGATGATTCTGCTGACTGGGTGTGTTTGTGTGGGTTAGGATGATTCTGCTGACTGGGTGTGTTTGTGTGGATTAGGATGATTCTGCTGACTGGGTGTGTTTGTGTGGGTTAGGATGATTCTGCTGACTGGGTGTGTTTGTGTGGGTTAGGATGGTTCTGCTGACTGGGTGTGTTTGTGTGGGTTAGGATGATTCTGCTGACTGGGTGTGTTTGTGTGGGTTAGGATGATTCTGCTGACTGGGTGTGTTTGTGTGGGTTAGGATGATTCTGCTGACTGGGTGTGTTTGTGTGGATTAGGATGATTCTGCTGACTGGGTGTGTTTGTGTGGGTTAGGATGATTCTGCTGACTGGGTGTGTTTGTGTGGGTTAGGATGATTCTGCTGACTGGGTGTGTTTGTGTGGGTTAGGATGATTCTGCTGACTGGGTGTGTTTGTATGGGTTAGGATGGTTCTGCTGACTGGGTGTGTTTGTGTGGGTTAGGATGGTTCTGCTGACTGGGTGTGTTTGTGTGGGTTAGGATGATTCTGCTGACTGGGTGTGTTTGTGTGGGTTAGGATGATTCTGCTGACTGGGTGTGTTTGTGTGGATTAGGATGATTCTGCTGACTGGGTGTGTTTGTGTGGGTTAGGATGATTCTGCTGACTGGGTGTGTTTGTGTGGGTTAGGATGATTCTGCTGACTGGGTGTGTTTGTGTGGGTTAGGATGATTCTGCTGACTGGGTGTGTTTGTGTGGATTAGGATGATTCTGCTGACTGGGTGTGTTTGTGTGGGTTAGGATGATTCTGCTGACTGGGTGTGTTTGTGTGGGTTAGGATGATTCTGCTGACTGGGTGTGTTTGTGTGGGTTAGGATGATTCTGCTGACTGGGTGTGTTTGTGTGGGTTAGGATGATTCTGCTGACTGGGTGTGTTTGTGTGGGTTAGGATGGTTCTGCTGACTGGGTGTGTTTGTGTGGGTTAGGATGATTCTGCTGACTGGGTGTGTTTGTGTGGGTTAGGATGATTCTGCTGACTGGGTGTGTTTGTGTGGATTAGGATGATTCTGCTGACTGGGTGTGTTTATGTGGGTTAGGATGATTCTGCTGACTGGGTGTGTTTGTGTGGGTTAGGATGATTCTGCTGACTGGGTGTGTTTGTGTGGGTTAGGATGATTCTGCTGACTGGGTGTGTTTGTGTGGATTAGGATGATTCTGCTGACTGGGTGTGTTTGTGTGGGTTAGGATGATTCTGCTGACTGGGTGTGTTTGTGTGGGTTAGGATGATTCTGCTGACTGGGTGTGTTTGTGTGGGTTAGGATGATTCTGCTGACTGGGTGTGTTTGTGTGGATTAGGATGATTCTGCTGACTGGGTGTGTTTGTGTGGGTTAGGATGATTCTGCTGACTGGGTGTGTTTGTGTGGGTTAGGATGATTCTGCTGACTGGGTGTGTTTGTGTGGGTTAGGATGATTCTGCTGACTGGGTGTGTTTGTGTGGGTTAGGATGATTCTGCTGACTGGGTGTGTTTGTGTGGATTAGGATGATTCTGCTGACTGGGTGTGTTTGTGTGGGTTAGGATGATTCTGCTGACTGGGTGTGTTTGTGTGGGTTAGGATGATTCTGCTGACTGGGTGTGTTTGTGTGGGTTAGGATGATTCTGCTGACTGGGTGTGTTTGTGTGGATTAGGATG
>NC_083760.1:95229069-95234069 GCF_963514075.1 Conger conger | reverse complement strand
TACTCAGACACACACACACACACACACACACACATACTCCGACACACACTCGCTCTCCTGTGAGAATCAGACATCAGGAAGTAAAAACATGAACGCTTTGATATTTTAATGAGCTGTTTCTGAGAAAGAAAAAAAAAAGTGACTTTGAGAAGAAATTTTCCTCCTGTGGATCTGAGTTGCAGTACCTCTGCTGGCCACAGCGGGGAGCTGTGGAGCCGCAGGTCAGGCCTGCAGCTTCTCCCATTGTAACAAAATGAGATTAAAGCATCCACATTCGATTGGTTTGGCGCAATCCAATCACGGCTGACGGAAGCATCCCATTGGAGGGCACAAAGCCCTCTAAAAACTATCTTTTAAAAATAATAATAAATAAATATCGACAGTCTGCCAGAGGTGGGTGGTAGTGGGCTGAGAGTGAATATTTATAATTTATCATGCTTTTGAAAAGGGTGTATAATCATTGTGTTGTGTCTTGTTCCTGTCGTTCTGATTGCCCCCCCACCCCCCCCTTGTGACGTTTCTCCGATTGCGTGGACGGGATTAATGCTGCGGCTGTTTTAGGAAATGAGATTTTTTTTTAAACATGAGACCTGGGGGGCTTTCGGGAGGCAAGGGGGGGCCTGAGGGGGGGGAGGGGGGGTTTGACAGGGTGGGGAGGGGGGGGTTTGACAGGGTGGGGGGGGGTCAGAGGGGCGTTGGGGGCCTGGGGGGGGGGTTTGACAGGGCTGGGGTGGGGAGGGGGGGTTGACAGGGTGGAGAGGGGGGGGTTTGACAGGGCTGGGGGGTCAGAGGGGCGTTGGGGGCCTGGGGGGGGGGGGTTATTGTGGGTGTAACTGGCACAGTGTGGACAGAGGTCCCCTGTGTCTCTGCAGCAGTGGAGTGTGACCCTGAACCTGGAGATCTGCCAGGGTGGAAAATTATTCTCTTTTTATTTTCTCCTTAAAAATCAGACCCCTCTGCTGCCCTCACCTGCTGCTTTAATTGAACAATTATAGCGGAAAAAAAAAGAAACGATAAATACATAATCTTCAGGGCTGGGGATCCTGTGGCTCTTCAGGACCAGGAGTGAGGACCCCAGCACACCCTGTGGCTCTCCAGGACCAGGAGTGAGGAACCCAGCACACCCTGCGGCTCTCCAGGACCAGGAGTGAGGAACCCAGCACACCCTGCGGCTCTCCAGGACCAGGAGAGAGGACCCCAGCACACCCTGTGGCTCTCCAGGACCAGGAGTGAGGACCCCAGCACACCCTGCAGCTCTCCAGGACCAGGAGAGAGGACCCCAGCACACCCTGTGGCTCTCCAGGACCAGGAGTGAGGACCCCAGCACACCCTGTGGCTCTCCAGGACCAGGAGTGAGGACCCCAGCACACCCTGTGGCTCTCCAGGACCAGGAGTGAGGACCCCAGCACACCCTGCGGCTCTCCAGGACCAGGAGTGAGGACCCCAGCACACCCTGCGGCTCTCCAGGACCAGGAGTGAGGACCCCAGCACAGCCTTCAAGCCCCAGTGTCGCCACCTTGTGTAATGTTTCTGACACTTATTATTGTCTGCGTGTGGGAGTGTGTGTGTGTGTGTGTGTGTGTGTTATTGTCTGCGTGTGGGAGTGTGTGTGTGTCTGTGTGTTATTGTCTGCGTGTGGGAGTGTGTGTGTGTGTCTGTGTGTTATTGTCTGCGTGTGGGAGTGTGTCTGTGTGTTATTGTCTACGTGTGGGAGTGTGTGTGTGTGTGTGTGTGTGTGTGTGTGTTATTGTCTGCATGTGGGAGTGTGTGTGTGTGTGTGTGTGTGTTATTGTCTGCGTGTGGGAGTGTGTGTGTGTGTGTCTGTGTGTTATTGTTTGTGTGTGGGAGTGTGTGTGTGTGTGTTATTATCTGTGTGTGTGTGTGTTATTGTGAGTGTGTGTGTGTGTGTGTGTGTGTCTGTGTGTGTTATTATCTGTGTGTGGGAGTGTGTGTGTGTGTGTCTGTGTGTGTTATTATCTGTGTGTGTTATTGTCTGCGTGTGGGAATGTGTGTATGTGTGTGTGTGTGTGTGTGTGTGTGTGCGTGTCTGTGTCTGTGTCTGTGTGTGTGTGTCTGTGTGTGTGTGTGTGTGTGTGTCTGTGTGCGTGTGCGTGTCTGTGTCTGTGTGTGTCTGTGTCTGTGTGTGTGTGTGTGTCTGTGTCCGTGTCTGTGTGTGTGCGTGTCTGTGTGTGTGTGTGTGTGTCTGCTCAGTCTCTGATCTCTGCTGATCAACACGGGGAGCGTGTGACCTGTGTCAGTTACTGCCTGTCCCTGCTAGAGACCATAAGGACGGCTGTGTAGCGCTCTGTCTCTGCTCCAGCATCTCAGCGTGCCAGTTTAGCCCCATTAAAGGGCTTATTTTACATCTGTGCACCTTTTCTTTTTGAAGTGCACACCGTATCACTGCTGATTTCTCTGCGCTGATATTTCAATTACGTTTTATTTTGTGGAGTTCCTTTTACAGAAGACTTTCATAAAGACACTTTACTGAGTAGTAGAAGGCTAAACACCAGGTGTGAATTTATAAATAGTAAGCACATGAGGTAAAAAAACAGACTCCCCAGTGGGGAGAAAAACCCTCAAACAGTCTCTACTCCATATCCGCCCGGTGGAGTGTGTGGTCAGACAGTGATGCAGTGCTCTCATTCCCAGACGGTTCGCTCCAAACGGTTCTCACTCCCAAATCCCGGGCACCCAAAAATCTGACATTACAAATCTGGAATTTCACCTCAAAGTGCTCCTACAGCAACAGAACAGAACAGAGGGCCTGCATCTCCATCAGGTCACATTACAGTTATTTAGCTGACGCTTTTATCCAAAGCAATTTACAGTTGATTAGACTAAGCAGGGGACACTCCCCCCTGGAGCAGTGTGGAGTTAAGGGCCTTGCTCAAGGGCCCAACAGCTGCACTGATCTTATTATGGCTACACCGGGGCTTGAACCACCGACCTTACAGGTCCCAGTCATGTACCTTAGCCACTAGGCTACAGGCTGCCCCAGTCATGTACCTTAGCCACTAGTCTACAGGCTGCCCCAGTCATGTACCTTAGCCGCTAGGCTACAGGCTGTCCCAGTCATGTACCTTAGCCACTAGTCTACAGGCTGCCCCAGTCATGTACCTTAGCCGCTAGGCTACAGGCTGCCCCAGTCATGTACCTTAGCCGCTAGGCTACAGGCTGCCCCAGTCATGTACCTTAGCCGCTAGCCTACAGGCTGCCCCAGTCATGTACCTTAGCCACTGGGCTACAGGCTGCCCCAGTCATGTACCTTAGCCACTGGGCTACAGGCTGCCCCAGTCATGTACCTTAGCCACAGGCTACAGGCTGCCCCAGTCATGTACCTTAGCCACTAGGCTACAGGCTGCCCCAGTCATGTACCTTAGCCACTGGGCTACAGGCTGCCCCAGTCATGTACCTTAGCCACTAGGCTACAGGCTGCCCCAGTCATGTACCTTAGCCACTAGACTACAGGCTGCCCCAGTCATGTACCTTAGTCACTAGACTACAGGCTGCCCCAGTCATGTACCTTAGTCACTAGGCTACAGGCTGCCCCAGTCATGTACCTTAGCCACTAGACTACAGGCTGCCCCAGTCATGTACCTTAGCCACTGCCTGTAGCCTGTGTGTGGTCACAAGCAACACAACTTCTAGGTGGGCGTTTTGAAAATTGCCGAAGCCAGCGCTCTTAGAATCGCCTATGTTACCAAGAAATGACATAATTTGTTTTCCAGAAGCTTAGATTTCTCTTGATTTTGTTGATTGGTGTATTCGGCGTGTGAAATGCACTCCATGTTCCCACTTGTCTGACCCGATGACCTTCCGTGTGCTTCTTCCTGTGTGGAGAAAAGCATCAGCTGAATAAATAAATATAATCATTCACTTTTTTTTTTCTCTTTAAACTCAGGGCCAGGAGACTTGGTCTGAGATGAAGCGTCTTTGTGCTGCCACACTGGGGAAAGTGCTCCCTCAGAATCACACAAAATGGGGGGGGTGCAATCAGCACAGATCTTGGCCCTGATTGGAGGAGGCTTCAGGGTTATTACTCGCATAAAGGCGAACAGCCTGGCAGCCTCAATGAATATAGGCTCTACTTGAACTGGGCTCTAAATGCAGGCTACCTGCTCCCAGTATTCATCAACCTGCCTGCTCCCAGTATTCATCAGCCTGCCGCGCATTTTTACCAACCTGGACTCGTCATCGCGCTGTTCATTGCGCTAACGCTATTCAAATGCTACTCGTGCTAATGCTAGGCCAGCGATTTGCCATCATAAGTCAACGTTATGCCGACATCGTGCTAATGCTATGCCAGCTACATGTCACCGTAAAGCCAACATTATGCTAATAGCATGCTAACGCTATGCCAGCTACATGCCACCGTAAAGCCAACATTATGCTAATAGCATGCTAATGCTATGCCAGCTACATGTCACCGTAAAGCCAACATTATGCTAATAGCATGCTAACGCTATGCCAGCTACATGCCAAACTGAGCCAACACACCAGTCCTGTACCAATGCTGATCTCATTCTGTCACCTGGCATCTGCATCGGAGAGAGGGAGGGAAGGGAGAGGGAGAGAGGGAGAGAGAGACAGAGAAAAATCTATGAGCAGAGGAGAGAGACAGAAAGAGCGAGAGAGAGAGAGAGAGAACGAGAACGAGAGAGCGATATGATCTGTTAAGCAGAGAGGACATTTTGTTAACTCTGGAAGTGATGGGACTGTATGTCTGCTAAAGTGGTAAAACCCCAATAAAGCAGCTTCTCTCAAATATACATCCTCTCCGTCTGTCTCTCTCTCACTCTCTCCTCCTCCTCCTCCCTCCATCCTCTGGGCTCCTTCTCTCTCTCCGTCTGTCTCTCTCACTCTCTCCTCCTCCCTCCATCCTCTGGGCTCCTTCTCTCTGTCAGCTTGTTTTGCTGTCCGGAAAATCGTTTCACTTTTCTTTTGGTTGCCAAGAAGAAAGAAGTTGAATCAATGAGGTTTTATTAGATATAGTTGCA
>NC_083760.1:95206569-95224069 GCF_963514075.1 Conger conger | reverse complement strand
AGAGTTAGAACTGACAAAAGAGTGCATCTGCAATAAAGGAAAGAGAAATCTGAAGCTTACACACAGCTGAAATGGTATTTATGAAAATACCTTCTGAATAGAAGACTCTGGTTTTGTTGCCACCCCACTGAAACACGTCTGTTGAAGATTTTCTGAAGAATTTTTATCTTTAAATGCAGATGAGGCAGGAGAATAGGTTCATTCAGTGCACTGCCTTCATAAATATATTATAAATCACTTTGAGTCGATCACATAAATTGCAAAATATCATCACGCTGCGCATTGGAATGATTGCAAACTTTAGAGCTGATATAATTAATGTGTTTTGTCATTTATGGCGCTGCCAGGAGAATGTGGCGTCCCGGATTGAGACCTGGGTAGGCACAGGGTGTGTTTATTACAGATGTGCTCCTGTCTGGGCCTCCACGCGCCCAGCGGAACTGTCGCCCCATTATTCTGCTTAATGGCGCTCCGATCGTAAACGGAGACGCGGAGCGCGGATCCTGTTGCCGGCAGCAGCAGGGCCGGTCTGAAAGGCGGAAATAAGACAGAAAACCATTTACATGCTAATAAAGCGGGAGGCAGAGGAGACGGGGGGGAGACGACGCGGAGGTGTTCTCGCGGGTCCCTGCTGAATGACGATGAGTGCGGGCGTGTAGGATGTGGGGATTTGTAGAGGCAGAAGAGTTAAAACGCTGGATTAGTTAGCTGCAGTGTTCCACCTGGATGGTTTCTGCTCACATGTACGATGTGCCCCTTGTGTGTGTGTGCTGGGGCTGTGTTTGTGTGCATGTGTGTATGTTTTGTGCGAGCATGCGTGTGTGTGCGTACATGCGTCTGTGGGAGTGTGTGCCTGTATGTGTGTGTGAATGTGTGTGTGTGCACATGTGTGTGCATGTGTGCGTGTGAGAGTGTGTGTGCTGGATGCCCCAGCACAGCACAGCCCCAGCACAGGCACAGCTACAGTACAGCCACAACACAGCACAGCCACAGCACAGCCACAGCACAGCACAGCCCCCAGCACAGCACAGCCCCAGCACAGCCACAGCACAGCTCCAGCACAGCCACAACACAGCACAGCTCCAGCACAGCCCCAGCACAGCACAGCCACAACACAGCACAGCCACAACACAGCTCCAGCACAGCACAGCCACAACACAGCTCCAGCACAGCCTCAGCACAGCCCCAGCACAGCTACAGCACAGCCCCCAGCACAGCTCAGCACAGTGACTCTCGGGGGGGTTAGTCTGCGGATCATCTGGCCTCCCTGTCTGCGGTTGCTATAGCAACAGCCAAAAACCCACCTGGAAGTGCCGACAGAGCGGAACCGTGCACCGACCCTGTCGGTCACAGCTGGGCACCTGCATGTCGCCGTGGATACAGAGCACGCTTTAATGTCCGCTGTGCAGGTGTGTCGCCGTGGATACAGAGCACGCTGTAATGTCCGCTGTGCAGGTGTGTCGCCGTGGATACAGAGCACGCTGTAATGTCCGCTGTGCAGGTGTGTCGCCGTGGATACAGAGCACGCTGTAATGTCCGCTGTGCAGGTGCGTTGCCGTGGATACAGAGCACGCTGTAATGTCCGCTGTGCAGGTGTGGGGTCCAGGGTGGGCTCGTGGAGCAGAGTGTGTGGATCTGCAGCCTCCCGGCGCCGGGCCTACTGAACGGCACTCTGAGAACAGACTCCGTCACTCTCAAACCGTAGCGGGAATGTCGATGAAGTGGTCATCATGGAGACAGCCCAGTGTTTCAGAGAGCTCTTTCACTTTGACAAAGTTAGTTAAGACACTAACTTCTTTAAAGTTGTCTTTTTTACAGTGCTCCTGCGTGGGTCTGTGCTGGATCTGTTGATTAATGTCCACTCACCTTTAAATCTTCCTAGAAGGTCACTAACTTTTTAAGTTGAAACAATGTTTTTTTTTTTTTTTAGGTGAGGACACTCGATGGACTCCTCATTATCAAACATAATGTCCAATCCAATGTGCTGGAGCACAGAGCACCAATACAACAACAAACATGTCACTGTCCAAATACCCACAGACTCAACTGCATGAACAGTGATGGCTATAAAGATAAAAGCAAGCTGTTTGTAAGTGACTTATAATTACAATTATAAATAAATCATTTGTTATTTAGCTGATGCTTTTATCCAAACCACTCTACCGCTGGTTAGGCTAAGCCTAAGCCTAACCCTAACCCCCCTTAATGTGGCGTTAAGGGTCTTTCTCAAGGGCCCAAAGCTGCACTGATCGCATCAGTGAACCACCAGCCTCCAACCAGGTCCCAGTCATACGCCTGGAAGGCTGCCCCCGGTCCCTGTGAACTCGAGAACTTCACTGAACCATGTAAGGCAGCCCAGACACTTACTCTCTAAAGTTGAAACAAGAAGTTTGTTTTAAGGACCGTCAGCGGTAGGACCTGTTACCTGGTTTAACCCCCTCTCCAAAAAAACATCAAACGCATCACATCGCTGCCCCTAAACAGCCCACAACGGTGCGTTAATATCAAACATTTAATCTGAGGTTGTCTGCAGTGACTCTCTTGGTCCTGCGCTGCATTATTGAGGAGGACAGAGTCAGAGCCGTTTATTACACCTTCTCCTGTGCGCCGGGCTGGGAGTTATCCTGCCAGCGCTCCCAGGGCGAGTGACCAATCAGCTCTCAGGATGAGGGATGAACGGAGACACTCCATTCCCCGCGTTTCGGAACGCGCGCGCCCGCGTGATTTCCCCCGGCCGGGAAAACCCGGAGAGACCGGCGGGGGAGCGCGAGGAGAGACTTTTATTTCTATTTATTTAACCGTTATTTCACCGGGATGGGCTCGCTGAGATCTTCTTCACACGCGACCCGGCCAGCTCCACAAAGACAATATACAGTCCGCGATATCAAGATGCAGCAAACGTAATCACAATCATAAATATCGTAGCACGCAGCACCAAGTCTAGCCAGGAGATAGACACGGCAATGAGACTGTCTCCAGATCCTTAATCATAGATTTTAAAGACGGGGAGAGGGAGCGGGCCGGGTGTCGTATTCCAGGTGCAGGGGGGAGGATGTGAGAGCTCTTTTACCCAGCTCTGTACGCACACCGGGGACAGGTGACCGGAATAAATCCAGAGAACAAATAAAATGACCTCCAGCACTTTTGTGAGATATACTGGAGGTACAGAAGTATGAGGGCAGTAAATTGAGAAAGGCTTCCAGTGACTAGCGCAGGCCAGCCAACCCAAGCATACCCTCCTGAAAAAAAACAGCCCAAGCTTGGTTTTGGAACAGCTGGTAACTGGTTGACCAGCTCATTCCCAGCTAGACCAGCCTCATGACCAACTTGGCAAGCTCAATTTTCAAGCTGGTCAAGCTGGCATAGCTGGATTTTACAGCAGACTACAGAGTACAGTGGTGTGAGAGTGCCTTACAGTTGGTGATTAATCTGAATGCATCTTAAAAGCTGTGATGAATGTTTTCAGGGAGGTGATGTTGGGGGTGGAGGTGGGGTTAGGGGTGGGGGTGGAGGTGGAGGTGGAGGTGATGGTGGGGGTGGGGGTGGAGGTGGGGGTGGGGGTGGGGGTGGAGGTGGAGGTGGGGGTGGGGGTGGGGGTGGGGGTGGGGGTGGGGGTGGAGGTGGAGGTGGAGGTGGAGGTGGGGGTGGGGGTGGAGGTGGAGGTGGGGGTGGGGGTGGAGGTGGAGGTGGAGGTGGAGGTGGGGGTGGAGGTGGGGGTGGGGGTGGAGGTTGAGGTGGAGGTGGAGGTGGAGGTGGGGGTGGCGGTGGCGGTGGGGGTGGAGGTGGAGGTGGAGGTGGAGGTGGGGGTAAATTGTGAATGGTGGTGTCTGGAGGTGTCTGATAGGGATTCAGGTGACGGCAGTAAATCTAATCTTCTCTGCTGAAGGAATTTAATTTCTGGGAACAAGCATTTGTCTCAGCACAGCAAACATTACTTTCAACTACACAAATAAATTAGATCTTGCGTCTACATACATTTAAATTTAAATTTAAATTTGATTCAAAAAAACCCAAGATAAACTAATTATGTCCATGTACCTCTTAGGCTTAAACTTTTTAATCTCCAGATCAACAATTGCATGGAGCAGATTCCAGACACAAACACCCTGCAGGTTATGAAACTGAGTCACAGTGTGGCTCTGAGCTGCTTCAGCCTCTGTAAGGATCCCACGCCTCTGTCCCAGTAATTACTGCAGGCCTTTATGAAAGGGATTGGGAGGGTGTTCTTACATTAACGTTACCGGCAATTACACACAGCTGGACCAGTCCCAGCCCCCACAGAGAGGAACAAGGAGCAGGTAGTAATTTCTCTTCATAATCTCCACCCTGTCACCCCTGGGAGCAGGGCTTTCTTCCACCTTTCCCAGTCACACTCTGGAATGCATCCTATGCAATTATGAACATAATTGGGAGCATTATTTTGTTTAATTATAAGTCATATTTCTCTAAATGTATTCTTATTAAGAAATATAGACCATTAATGTATTATTATAAATGATTTGCATATACGTTGTTGAAGTCCAGCATTAATACATGTTGAGCTATTCTGTAGGGAATGAGAAACGTTCACAGAAGTTCGACATTAGACGTGAACTCTTGTGATGGATGCTTGTTTACCATAGCTGCACACACATACTGAACACACTGTGGGGAACGTTCTGCCTGGCACCCCCGATTCACTCTCTGATAACATTTAGGGCACAATTACTCATGTTTAATTACGCAATGACTGTGCAGAACCTACTAATACGGTGATAGTGTAGTTATTCGTGTTTAACACAATGTTTATAAATGGACAGTGTCCTAAAGTGTAATACTGTAATATCTTCCCACGACGATGGTTATACTTTAATCGGGGGACTGTCTTTTAGGAATAATTTTGGCCTAAAATAGATTCACCTGTGGGTAGGGAATAGATACGAGCACTAAAATTGTACTTGTGGTAAATTATATCTTCTGTAAAATAACGAGAAAATCTTTAATATTGCAAAAGCAGAGAAAAGGGGCCAAGGAAATCTGATGTAACCCAGAGCAAAACCTTTGCCCATATATGGATTTCTGGATCAAAGGAGAATTTCTCTGCAGGAAAAATGAATGCAGTTTCCCATAACCATCTCTGTCACATTCTGTGATTTAAACTGGCATTTAAAACGTGGCGGTTTTTTTATCCACACACATTTCTCTCTTAAATGACACTGGATCCACGGAATTCTAATGCTGCTTTCCAACTGAAAAAAATGATATTGCTAACAGCACGCTAACACTGCTGCAATTGTTATAAACTACATCGCGGTGACCAGGTCTGTGGCTTGGACAGTCAAAGCCGCCATTAGCCTGCGTAGAAATGTAAAGAACCTCCTCGAATGATGAAGGGAAATTACAATTGACAATACGAAGCATAAAAGATCTGAAAGCACAGAGTCTGATAGACCTCAGCGTTGCTGGGTTCTGATATTTCACCCCGGACAGACACTCCGTTTCCCAGGATAATTTTACCTCGCTGACATTTACCTTTTGACGCAGACGTGACCGAATTCACAAATCCATCGCAGCCGTGTTATAACTTATAAGCTGCCCCTGACTCATATCAGCCAATCAAAGGGCATGCTGAAATGTAGTAGTCTTCCACAGCTGAGGTTAAAGAAGCCAAATTCCCGCATCACGATCGTGTTTATTTACGTCATGATAACAGTGACTGTGAGGCGCCGGCTTCAGAACGTGTCAGTTTTGCAGCATCAAAGGGCTCATTTTGCTACCGTGCGCTCCAGACGTTCTCCTTTTGATGTTCATTTATTTTTCAAACTGACAGGCTAAAGACACTTACACAGCTCACTTCACGATGAGCAGTGCTTAAGATCGCTGGCAGCTGGAGACACACAACTCAGAGAGATGGATCTGAGGATCAAGAACTGCTGTTTAAAATAAATAAACCAATAGAACCTTTCAAAACCATCCGCAAATACCTTTCTCTCCCGAGGGCAGCCTCGGAGTGAGCTGTATACAGGTCTTAAGACACACAGAACATACATACAGCCTGTATGTCTGAGAATATAAATACACATGTTTGTGGCATTTAATCTCAGAGCTTATACAACCCCCTCTGCAGATGCTTTCAGGAGAGGAAGGTTCTGCGTGGTTTTGAAAGGTTTTTATATTAATTTATGTTTTATGTTTTAAAGGTTTATGTTTTATATTCATTTATTCATTTTGTACAGGACAGCAGTTCTCAGATCTCTCTTAATTATTTGACTTCTGCTGCCAGCAACTACAAAAATGAATCATGTCCATCTGGAAGTTGAAATAATGAAACCTTTGATTTAATTCAGGTATTATGAAGACACATCAACTTGTCGATGTCAAACTATCCACAAAATGACACATACAGGTGGAACCCGCAGCCAGGCTAACCCACCGGTGATTGGCCCCTGG
Source organism: Conger conger (assembly GCF_963514075.1). Lineage (NCBI taxonomy): Eukaryota > Metazoa > Chordata > Actinopteri > Anguilliformes > Congridae > Conger > Conger conger. The sequence continues at coordinate 95,217,640 of NC_083760.1, read as the reverse complement.
GCCAGCCAATCACAGGTAGCCATTACCTGGTTTCGACATCACACCAGCCTCACCTGTAAGATAAGATCCATATTTATTGCCCCCGTGGGGTCCTCTGTGGTTGACCCATCCTGGCTGCCCATATGAACCTGCAGGGGGCAGTGTGCGTGAGGGAGAGGGGATGTATGTGCTGCTCGGTGAGCTCTATCTCTGGGGTGGTGATTATCCCCCTCTCTGCTGTGGCCTGGTCCAGACAGCCCAGCCGGGACAGACAGGAAGTCCAGGTAACGCACGGAGCCGGACGACCGCAGCTTGGCAGGGGTGAGGACAGTTTCAATAAAACAAAGATTCTCAGCGAGAACAAACCCTTTCCAGGGGACACTATATTATTTGTAGGGGTGCCAGGAGGTGGCAATTTTATTGTCTTATTCTTAGACTTAGTCTGGAACTTTTGAGTGGCTTGTATGCTACTTGAGAAAAGTTCAAACTCTGCCGTTTTTAAGTCACTTCATGGACTGTTTCGCGGTCGCTGATCCACATACCTGTGACCAAACTCAGATGATCTGACCCAAACTCAGGTGATCTGACCCACACTCAGGTGATCTGACCCAAACTCAGGTGATCTTACCCACACTCAGGTGATCTGACCCACACTCAGGTGATCTGACCCACACTCAGGTGATCTGACCCAAACTCAGGTGATCTGACCCACACTCAGGTGATCTGACCCAAACTCAGGTGATCTGACCCAAACTCAGGTGATCTGACCCAAACTCAGGTGATCTGACCCAAACTCAGGTGATCTGACGTCGTTCTAGATCTTCCCACTCCTCCTTCCCCTCCTGTTGGTTTATTGTGATATTGTGTTATTATTATTATTATTATTATTATTATTATTATCTTCCTCTGGTTTTACTGACAGTCCCTGTTCCTTTGGACCACCATTGTCACCTGTCTTGTGAAGGGAATTTTCAAACATTCATTTTAATTAATTCCTTACTTTTAGGAAACACTAATTTCTCTGTAATCGATCTAGTTGATGAATAAATCAGATGAGATGTCTGTAATGAAGTTTTATTTCCCCGTGTCGAGCAGCCCCTGGTAAATGGTTCCTGTCTTCAGCTCTCCAGAAAAATAAATATCCGCTTCCAGATGGAAATTTAGTAACAATTTATTTGTGCATACTGCAAAATGTCTGCTACATGCAAATGAAAGATTGCTTTTACTTTAAAACAAATTGTTTTCAGAAAATGCCTGTCTATTTATAGTAACGTTGTCAGATGGGAGTGTAACACCTTGCAAAGCCAATTTGTGCGGTTTGGGGAAACACGATTAGCCTGTAATTCTGTGTCGACTGCCAGCTGTGAACAGCCAGGCCAGGTAAATAAGGCTTTTCATCCTGCTCTCAAACACACATCCACTCTCTGTTCCATCCTGCTCTCAAACACACATCCACTCTCTGTTCCATTCTGCTCTCAAACACACATCCACTCTCTGTTCCATTCTGCTCTCAAACACACATCCACTCTCTGTTCCATTCTGCTCTCAAACACACATCCACTCTCTGTTCCATTCTGCTCTCAAACACACATCCACTCTCTGTTCCATCCTGCTCTCAAACGCACATCCACTCTCTGTTCCATCCTGCTCTCAAACACACATCCACTCTCTGTTCCATCCTCTCAAACACACATCCACTCTCTGTTCCATCCTCACAAACACACATCCACTCTCTGTTCCATTCTGTTGTAAAACACACATCCACTCTCTGTTCCATTCTGCTCTCAAACACACATCCACTCTCTGTTCCATTCTGCTCTCAAACACACATCCACTCTCTGTTCCATCCTGCTCTCAAACACACATCCACTCTCTGTTCCATCCTGCTCTCAAACACACATCCACTCTCTGTTCCATTCTGCTCTCAAACACACATCCACTCTCTGTTCCATCCTGCTCTCAAACACACATCCACTCTCTGTTCCATTCTGCTCTCAAACACACATCCACTCTCTGTTCCATCCTGCTCTCAAACACACATCCACTCTCTGTTCCATTCTGCTCCCAAACACACATCCACTCTCTGTTCCATTCTGCTCCCAAACACACATCCACTCTCTGTTCCATTCTGCTCTCAAACACACATCTACTCTCTGTTCCATTCTGCTCTCAAACACACATCCACTCTCTGTTCCATTCTGCTCTCAAACACACATCCACTCTCTGTTCCATCCTGCTCTCAAATGCACATCCACTCTCTGTTCCATTCTGCTCCCAAACACATATCCACTCCCTGTTCCATTCTGCTCTCAAACGCACATCCACTCTCTGTTCCATTCTGCTCTCAAACACACATCCACTCTCTGTTCCATTCTGCTCTCAAACGCACATCCACTCTCTGTTCCATTCTGCTGTAAAACACACATCCACTCTCTGTTCCATTCTGCTCTCAAACACACATCCACTCTCTGTTCCATCCTGCTCTCAAATGCACATCCACTCTCTGTTCCATTCTGCTCTCAAACGCACATCCACTCTCTGTTCCATTCTGCTGTAAAACACACATCCACTCTCTGTTCCATTCTGCTCCCAAACACACATCCACTCTCTGTTCCATTCTGCTCCCAAACACACATCCACTCTCTGTTCCATTCTGCTCTCAAACACACATCCACTCTCTGTTCCATTCTGCTCTCAAACACACATCCACTCTCTGTTCCATTCTGCTCTCAAACACACATCCACTCTCTGTTCCATTCTGAATGGCTTAATAGTGCAGTTCTTTTCATTCTAGCCCCGTGCTTTAGCTTGAGTATATGTTGATGACATTAGACACAGAAACCCTGTTAGAATGTAATGTCTCCCAGCTGCACAGCCTCACTTTTACATGCCTGTAGAATCACCTGTACACACCTGTACACACCTGTAGAATCACCTGTACACACCTGTAGAATCACCTATACACACCTGTAGAATCACCTGTACACACCTGTAGAATCACCTGTACACACCTGTAGAATCACCTGTACACACCTGTAGAATCACCTGTACACACCTGTAGAATCACCTGTACACACCTGTAGTAGCATCCTTACACACCTGTAGTAGCATCCTTACACACCTGTAGTAGCATCCTTACACACCTGTACAGACTTGAGCCCCATGTGGCCTCACTCATTAAACCTGAACATAGCCTCACGATAAGCTCCCAAGTTGTGCTCATGCTTGACTTTAAAGAATAACTGAGACTGAAATAAGTTGCTTTTCTTCGTTTAAAGTTGTGTATCTGTGCTTTAAGCTGATGATTGGGGCCATAGTTTAGCCCACAATTAGCCTGTCTTGTGAACATGGCGAGTAGCAATTTTCCTCTAAATAAGGTGGCATTTCAGCATTTCTTGCACTCTTCATACCTAAACCAGATTAGCACCTAAATGTTATTTTTAAAGCCCAAACACATCCCACTGTGGGGGTTTGCGTGCTGCACTGAAACAGTGCCTTCACATATACCTAAAGACAGACTCATATCCCCTCACATATACCTAAAGACAGACTCATATCCCCTCACATATACCTAAAGACAGACTTATATCCCCTCACATATACCTAAAGACAGACTCATATCCCCTCACATATACCTAAAGACAGACTCATATCACCTCACATATACCTAAAGACAGACTTATATCCCCTCACATATACCTATAGACTCATATCCCCCTCACATATACCTAAAGACAGACTCATATCCCCTCACATATACCTAAAGACAGACTCATATCCCCTCACATACACCTAAAGACAGACTCATATCCCCTCACATATACCTATAGACTCATATCCCCTCACATATACCTAAAGACAGACTTATATCCACCTCACATATACCTAAAGACAGACTCATATCCCCTCACATATACCTAAAGACAGACTTATATCCACCTCACATATACCTAAAGACAGACTCATATCCCCTCACATATACCTAAAGACAGACTCATATCCCCTCACATATACCTAAAGATAGAGTCATATCCCCTCACATATACCTAAAGACAGACTCATATCCCCTCACATATACCTAAAGACAGACTCATATCCCCTCACATATACCTAAAGACAGACTCATATCCCCTCACATATACCTAAAGACAGACTCATATCCCCTCACATATACCTAAAGATAGACTCATATCCCCTCACATATACCCAAAGACAGACTTATATCCCCCTCACATATACCTAAAGATAGAGTCATATCCCCTCACATATACCCAAAGACAGACTCATATCCCCTCACATATACCTAAAGATAGACTCATATCCCCTCACATATACCTAAAGATAGAGTCATATCCCCTCACATATACATAAAGATAGACTCATATCCCCCTCACATATACCTAAAGATAGAGTCATATCCCCTCACATATACCTAAAGACAGACTTATATCCCCCTCACATATACCTAAAGACAGACTCATATCCCCTCACATATACCTAAAGATAGACTCATATCCCCTCACATATACCTAAAGACAGACTCATATCCCCTCACATATACCTAAAGACAGACTCATATCCCCTCACATATACCTAAAGACAGACTTATATCCCCTCACATATACCTAAAGATAGACTCATATCCCCTCACATATACCTAAAGACAGACTTATATCCACCTCACATATACCTAAAGACAGACTCATATCCCCTCACATATACCTAAAGACAGACTTATATCCCCTCACATATACCTAAAGATAGAGTCATATCCCCTCACATATACCTAAAGATAGACTCATATCCCCTCACATATACCTAAAGATAGACTCATATCCCCTCACATATACCTAAAGATAGACTCATATCCCCTCACATATACCTAAAGACAGACTCATATCCCCTCACATATACCTAAAGACAGACTTATATCCCCTCACATATACCTAAAGACAGACTTATATCCCCTCACATATACGTAAAGACAGACTCATATCCCCTCACATATACCTAAAGACAGACTCATATCCCCTCACATATACCTAAAGACAGACTCATATCCACCTCACATATACCTAAAGACAGACTCATATCCCCTCACATATACCCAAAGACAGACTCATATCCCCTCACATATACCTAAAGACAGACTCATATCCCCTCACATATACCTAAAGACAGACTCATATCCACCTCACATATACCTAAAGACAGACTCATATCCCCTCACATATACCCAAAGACAGACTCATATCCCCTCACATATACCTAAAGACAGACTCATATCCCCTCACATATACCTAAAGATAGACTCATATCCCCTCACATATACCTAAAGATAGACTCATATCCCCTCACATATACCTAAAGATAGACTCATATCCCCTCACATATACCTAAAGACAGACTCATATCCCCTCACATATACCTAAAGACAGACTCATATCCCCTCACATATACCTAAAGACAGACTCATATCCCCTCACATATACCTAAAGATAGACTCATATCCCCTCACATATACCTAAAGATAGACTTATATCCCCTCACATATACCTAAAGACAGACTCATATCCCCTCACATATACCTAAAGACAGACTTATATCCCCTCACATATACCTAAAGATAGACTCATATCCCCTCACATATACCTAAAGATAGACTCATATCCCCTCACATATACCTAAAGATAGACTCATATCCCCTCACATATACCTAAAGACAGACTCATATCCCCTCACATATACCTAAAGACAGACTCATATCCCCTCACATATACCTAAAGACAGACTCATATCCCCTCACATATACCTAAAGATAGACTCATATCCCCTCACATATACCTAAAGATAGACTTATATCCCCTCACATATACCTAAAGACAGACTCATATCCCCTCACATATACCTAAAGACAGACTCATATCCCCTCACATATACCTAAAGACAGACTCATATCCCCTCACATATACCCAAAGATAGACTCATATCCCCTCACATATACCTAAAGACAGACTTATATCCCCTCACATATACCTAAAGATAGACTCATATCCCCTCACATATACCTAAAGACAGACTTATATCCCCTCACATATACCTAAAGACAGACTTATATCCCCTCACATATACCTAAAGATAGACTCATATCCCCTCACATATACCTAAAGATAGACTCATATCCCCTCACATATACCTAAAGACAGACTTATATCCCCTCACATATACCTAAAGACAGACTTATATCCCCTCACATATACCTAAAGATAGACTCATATCCCCCTCACATATACCTAAAGACAGACTTATATCCCCTCACATATACCTAAAGATAGACTTATATCCCCTCACATATACCTAAAGACAGACTTATATCCCCTCACATATACCTAAAGACAGACTTATATCCCCTCACATATACCTAAAGACAGACTCATATCCCCTCACATATACCTAAAGACAGACTCATATCCCCTCACATATACCTAAAGATAGACTCATATCCCCTCACATATACCTAAAGATAGACTCATATCCCCCTCACATATACCTAAAGATAGACTCATATCCCCTCACATATACCTAAAGATAGACTCATATCCCCTCACATATACATAAAGATAGACTCATATCCCCCTCACATATACCTAAAGATAGACTCATATCCCCTCACATATACCTAAAGATAGACTCATATCCCCTCACATATACGTAAAGATAGACTCATATCCCCTCACATATACACAAAGATAGACTCATATCCCCTCACAGTGGGATGTTATTAATAGCTACTTACGCATGGTTTACTGCGTCAGCCTCAGTTTAAGATGCAGTTTGATCATCAGGCCGCTTTATTAACGAGGCCCCAGCTCTCTCTGTAATCAACGTCTCGGCTGCGTACAGATATGCGCTCACCGTCAGGGATGAGAAATGAGTCCTGGGACCAGCCTGGCACACACATAACCACCGCGGTCTCTCCTCAACGTCGTCCCCAGGTGATAATTAGGGTTCATTATGAGCCCCAGTCCTGGGGGGGCTCTGTGACAGTGCTGCCGCAGAGAGAGGCGAGCTGGAGCAGGCATGCCATCAAACAGCCCGGTCTGGCGGATCAGGTTAGAAACAGGAACTTTCTGAGTCAGAGTTCCTGTCAGTCTTACACCGCCACACGTTCCAGCTTTCAGATGGTAATACGATTCAGGGGCAGACAAAAGCAGAATATGATCTTTCTTCCATACTGCCTGTGATGCCAAATTGATTAGGTTGAATTAGGATCAAGCATGTATGAAATCTGAGACAGGAACTCGGGAGAATAACACCAGAGATTGAGGGATTATTAAAAAAGAATATTTTCTACATCATGGAAGCTCTTTTCTCAGGGGGCTGTTACATCAGCCTGACATTTACAGACACTAAGGATTCATCATAAGGAATAAGAGCTTTATTATCAGTCAGTGCAGACTGGGGCTGAACCAGGAGAGGAACAGAAACCCCACACACTGGGGCTGAACCAGGAGAGGAGCAGAAACCCCACACACTGGGGCTGAACCAGGAGAGGAGCAGAAACCCCACACACTGGGGCTGAACCAGGAGAGGAGCAGAAACCCCACACACTAGGCTGAACCAGGAGCAGAAACCCCACACACTGGGGCTGAACCAGGAGCAGAAACCCCACACCCTGGGGCTGAACCAGGAGTAGAAACCCCACACACTGGGGCTGAACCAGGAGCAGAAACCCCACACACTGGGGCTGAACCAGGAGCAGAAACCCCTCACACTGGGGCTGAACCAGGAGCAGAAACCCCACACACTGGGGCTGAACCAGGAGCAGAAACCCCACACATTGGCGCTGAACCAGGAGAGGAACAGAAACCCCACACACTGGGGCTGAACCGGGAGCAGAAACCCCACACACTGGGGCTGAACCAGGAGCAGAAACCCCACACACTGGGGCTGAACCAGGAGCAGAAACCCCACACACTGGGGCTGAACCAGGAGAGGAACAGAAACCCCACACACTAGGCTGAACCGGGAGCAGAAACCCCACACACTGGGGCTGAAACTGGAGCAGAAACCCCACACACTGGGGCTGAACCAGGAGAGGAACAGAAACCCCACACACTGGGGCTGAACCAGGAGCAGAAACCCCACACACTGGGGCTGAACCAGGAGAGGAACAGAAACCCCACACACTAGGCTGAACCGGGAGCAGAAACCCCACACACTGGGGCTGAACCAGGAGCAGAAACCTCACACACTGGGGCTTAACCAGGAGAGGAACAGAAACCCCACACCCTGGGGCTGAACCAGGAGCAGAAACCCCACACACTGGGGCTGAACCAGGAGCAGAAACCCCACACACTGGGGCTGAACCAGGAGAGGAGCAGAAACCCCACACACTGGGGCTGAACCAGGAGCAGAAACCCCACACACTGGGGTGTGCTTGCGTTTCTAAATGAGATGATTGGCTGCCTCTCAGTGCCACACAAAGACAGGTATAATTGCCGTCGATTACATTTTATTCATTCCCTCATCAGTGTTTTAGTAATAATGATGAAAATGTAATTTCTACATACTTATTACCCAAAAAGAGACTCAAAGTGCTTTATTAGAATATAAAAAAGAAAAGTAAATCAAATAAAATACAGGATTAATTCAAAAGAATCTACGTTATAAAAAAAGTAATATTGCTTTATAAAATCAAGAGATAATTTACTGGTAATATAGTCTGAGCGGTGAAATTAAAAGGATAATGGCTAAAAACAACTGAAAACTGCGAAACAATAGAATGCTAAAATATAATAACATCGTCCAAAAGCCCAGCCTGAATAAGTGGGGCTTTAGCAGGCTTTTACGCACTCAAATGCTGGCGCCCTCATCTAAGGAGGCGACATGGCTCAGGCAGTAAGAGCAGTCGTCTGGCAGTCGGAGGGTTGCCGGTTCGATCCCCCGCCCGGGCTGTGTCGAAGTGCCCCTGAGCAAGACACCTAACCCCCAAATGCTCCTGACGAGCTGGTCGGGGCCTTGCATGGCAGCCAATCGCCGTTGGTGTGTGAGTGTGTGTATGAATGGGTGAATGGAGAAGCATCAATTGTACAGCGCTTTGGATAAAGGCGCTATATAAAGGCCTGCCATTTAAGGACGGGGTGTTTAGGGGCATTGGCCAGAGTGGGAAGATTTAGAGTGGCTCTGTGCCCGGTAACCATGGTAACAACGGTGACGCCTGTGACAACGGTAACAATGGTAACGACTTTGACAACGGTAACGATGGTAACGACTTTAACAATGGTAACGACAGTAACCACGGTAACGATGTGACCAAACTGCAGTGGATTGTGGGAAATCTTCAGCGCTGTTTGTGGTTCTACTTATACCTGTACAGAAATAAAAAAACCCTGCAGTTGTGTCAATATGCGCACTTAAAATAACGCATAACTCACATAAAGCATATTTTCACAGTAGTGTACTTGTCATATATTGCCGTATCTGAAAGTAGTAATAAGTTACGTCTGCCGAATTATTCACAATGTCCTGGACATGTTTCATTTCAATATGATTTCAGTCATTTCTGTTTCTATAAGAGGAAATAAATTATGTTGGGAAATTGAAATTGTGATTTCTCGAAGGAGGAGGCAAAGACTAGTGTGGAGCCAGTTTCAATAAAACCAAACGGCATTAAGGAAGAAAAAACACTATTTTACAGACAGAACAACCTCTGCACTCATCCAAAGAGGGAGAGGGAGAGGGAGAGAGAGAAAGAGAGATGGTGAGAGAGAGAAAGAGAGATGGAGAGAGGGATCAAGAGAGAGAGAGGGAGGGAGGGAGGGAGGGAGGGAGAGTTTGGATAAGCACTGATGTGAGCTGACCAGTACAGATAACAGACCATTTATTTCAGTCTGGGGGAGGCTGTGTTTGGCTGTGTGGATTCAGGGCTGGAGACTAACTAAGGCTGTCAGGCCAGTAATAGGGTCCTCTGAACACACACTCACACACACTCACACACACACACACACTCACACACACACGCACACACACACACACGCACACACACACTCACACACTCATCCACTCACACACACACACACACACACACATATACACACACACACACTCATACGCACACTCACACTCACACACACACGCACACACACACACGCACACACACACACACTCACACACTCATCCACTCACACACACACACACACACACACATATACACACACACACACTCATACGCACACTCACACACACACACACACTCATACGCACACTCACACACACTCACACACACACTCACACTCATACGCACACTCACACACACTCACACACTCATACACACTCACACGCACACTCACACACACAAACTCACACACAGGCACACAGACAAACACACACACACGCATGCTTGCACCCCATATTCACACAACCCCACTCTGCTCAGAGACACACCCCATATTCACACAGCCCCACTCTGCTCAGAGACACACCCCATATTCACACAGCCCCACTCTGCTCAGAGACACACCCCATATTCACACAGCCCCACTCTGCTCAGAGACACACCCCATATTCACACAGCCCCACTCTGCTCAGAGACACACCCCATATTCACACAGCCCCACTCTGCTCAGAGACACACCCCATATTCACACAGCCCCACTCTGCTCAGAGACACACCCCATATTCACACAGCCCCACTCTGCTCAGAGACACACCCCATATTCACACAGCCCCACTCTGCTCAGAGACACACCCCATATTCACACAGCCCCACTCTGCTCAGAGACACACCCCATATTCACACAGCTCCACTCTGCTCAGAGACACACCCCATATTCACACAGCCCCACTCTGCTCAGAGACACACCCCATATTCACACAGCCCCACTCTGCTCAGAGACACACCCCATATTCACACAGCCCCACTCTGCTCAGAGACACACCTTATTTGACACAGCTTATTTTAGTTTGAGTGTGTTAATTGCAAATGACACTGTAAATATAAATATTACTAGGAATATTGTGAGGCCCACTGCAGTAAGTTCTATACCAGATCAATGCATCCATTCTCCGTGTAATTAGCTGGGTTTAGGTG
>NC_083760.1:95189087-95191587 GCF_963514075.1 Conger conger | reverse complement strand
GCACAATTGGCACAGACAGAGGGGATCGACCGAGGGTGCCAGATCTCATCTGAAAAGGGCCGGTGTGAGTGCGGGTTTCTGTTTTAGCCCAGCGCTAACACTCCTGATCGTAGTTAACAGGGTCTTGACTGAAGACCATGATTAGTTAATTAGTTGAATTTGGGCGACGTTAAGATAGAAGCCTGCGCCCACACCCGCCCCTGTTCAACGCTGGGCAGCCCTGGTCTGGACCCACTGGTTTCTTGCAGAGCCCAGACTTTTATTTCATGAAAATTAATATGCTGCTCTGCATGAATCTGTCCAGCTTAATCTCCTTCCTCTGGGGAGGGGTTCTGAGATTAACTGCATCCTCTCATGTGCAAGTTTTAAAGTTTAACCAGGAATAGGAAGAAGTTTTCATCTGCAGGAAAGAGAAGGGTCCAGAGGCTCCTTCTCATTACACCAGGAAGCATATGTGTGGTCCTTAGCTTCATCTTTACAGCACAACATAACACAACAACATAACATAACATAACACAACACACCATATCATATCATAACATTACACAACAGCATAACATAACATGACACAACAACATAACAGCATAACATAACATAACACAACAACATAACAGCATAACATAACATGACACAATAACATAACAGCATAACATAACATGACACAATAACATAACAGCATAACATAACATGATACAACAACATAACAACATAACATAACATGACAAAACAACATAACAACATAACATAACATGACACAATAACATAACAGCATAACATAACATGACACAATAACATAACAGCATAACATAACATGACACAACATAGCAAAATGGCAGCCGGGCATCACCCAGGTGGGTGCTGCACATTGGTGGTGGTTGAGGTGAGTTTCCCCCTCATCACTGTAAAGCGCTTTGAGTGGCTAGAAAAACACTATATAAAATGTAATTATCTATCCATCTATCCATCTATCTCTCTATCTCTCTAGCTATCTGTCTATCTATCTATAACACAACATAACATAACATATCATAGCATAACATAACAAATAACACAGCATAATGATGAGAACAGGTAATTCAGCCCAGCAATACTCACCTTTTCATACCTCTAAAGTGTACCTAATCCTCACAGCTTACCTACAAACTCGATAGTATCCAGCACCGTATCAAGCCTGGTCTTAAAATCCCCAGGGTTTCTGCCTCCAGCGTTGGGTTCGTATTGAAAATCCATGCCTTCCTCATCTCCCCACTCCTCGCACCTCTGTGCGGAAGCCTCTCTTTCTCTCTGTTCCCGCTGCCTAATGGGGAGATATGGAGCTTACACCGCTGGGTCATACTGTAGGTTCATATGCTAATTGGCAACCAGGATGCTAATGGCCCCGGGGGATGCTGGGATAGGTTGGGAGGTCTGCCCCGTGGATTACACGTGGCCATTAGTGATGCACATTAAAATTAGCTTTCATGTCCACGCAGACACCACACGAACCTACAAGACCTCGGTCAAAATAATAATAATAATAATAATTCAGACGGCAATGCACTTCCTGCTGGCTTGGGGTAAAAAGAAAGACTCAGTCTCACTCAGAATTCGGAGCAGACTCCCTGCTGTGTGACTGAGTGACAGAGAGACACACTGCTTGTCCTCCGTCACACGTTGATGCCCAGAGGGGCCCCCTCCCCCCCTTTATAGCGGGGAGATTTCCTCCAGAGATTTCCTCCCGTTGGGGAGTTTTTCCCCCGCCACCATTTCGGGGGTTTTGTCCGCACTAGGGAGCTGTCTGGGGCTCAGGGCTGATATTCTCCTCCCTTCTGTTGCTCTGTAAAGCATCTTTGTGACGGTCTTCTGTGAAAAGGACTATACTAATACAATCAAACTGAATTTAATTGCCTTGATAATTCTCTGGGATTTTTATAAAAGGGCTGTTTATAATATTTTGCAACATCTAGGAATTCAAATATTTCACCACAGGCACAAAAAAGTCATAGGAACATCAACTGTGGCCCTCAAATTCAAATCCTGCCTGATTTTCTTTTCTCCAGGTAATTAGTGCTACTGATTGGCCTAAGACGGTCTTCACATCTGACTCGCAGGTAAAGGGAGGGTGAACACACCTGACTCGCAGGTAAAGGGAGGGTGAACATGCCTGACTCCCAGGTAAAGGGAGGGTGAACACACCTGACTCCCAGGTAAAGGGAGGGTGAACACACCTGACTCGCAGGTAAAGGGAGGGTGAACATGCCTGACTCCCAGGTAAAGGGAGGGTGAACACACCTGACTCCCAGGTAAAGGGAGGGTGAACACACCTGACTCCCAGGTAAAGGGAGGGTGGTCACACCTGACTCGCAGGTAAAGGGAGGGTGGACACACCTGACTCGCAGGTAAAGGGAGGGTGAACACTCCTGATTCCCAGGTAAAGGGAGGGTGAACAATCCTGACTCCCAGGTAAAGGGAGGGTGAACACACCTGACTCCCAGGTAAAGGGAGGGTGAACAATCCTGAC
>NC_083760.1:95154087-95174087 GCF_963514075.1 Conger conger | reverse complement strand
ACTTTCATACAATGTATACTAAACTCCCAGGAGTGGGCAACTGCAGATAGATAGTATAGTGTACTGTAAATACACCAGTGGATAATATAGATACAGTAGTATTCCAGTGGATAGTGTAGATACAGTAGTATACTGCAATACACCAGTGGATAGTGTAGATACAGTAGTATACTGTAATACACCAGTGGATAGTGTAGATACAGTAGTATACTGTAATACACCAGTGGATAGTGTAGATAAGGTAGTATACTGTAGTTTTCCAGTAGAAACTGTAGCTACGGTAGTACACTGTAATACACCAGTGGATACTGTAGATACAGTAGTATACTGTAATACACCAGTGGATAGTGTAGATATAGTAGTATACTGTAATACACCAGTGGATACTGTAGATACAGTAGTATACTGTAGTATTCCAGTGGATAGTATAGATACAGTAGTATACTGTAGTATTTTCTCCAGGCGTTGGGCACTGGGCGTGCTCAGTCAGAGCCTCGATGAGCCCCCTCAGTCCACACAGAGTACTTAGCAGCCATCTGGCACCCCAGGAGGATCATGGGTAAAACCTGTGTGCACAATCGGCCCGTCTGCTCGATAACAGCTTCTCTGAGAGACGCAGAACACAGAGACGTCTGCAGAACGCACAACACCATCTCCCCACGTCTCCACCAAAGGATCATTTATTTTTAAGGGCGTTTTTTTTTTTCCTCTTTTAAGTGTTTTTGAAAATGTCTTTTTCCCGTCATTAAGCTGAAAAAGCTTTGATTCAGCATTTTGAGTTTGGAACATGGAGCTGTGCGGCAAGCCTCACATAACCATTCAGGTCATCCACGACGGTCTATTTAACTTTTATCTAACCAGGAAAAACCGCATTGAGATTCAAAATCACTTTTCTTTTGTTTGTTGTTGCCCATGTCATTGCATGAGCATAGAGAGGAGGGGCTGATGGGATATGTGGTCCCACACAGGATGCTCTGAACTACAGCCGGCCCCCTGATTCCAGCCATCTTGGCTGCCCTGCCATGTTTGCTGTTCTTCACAAAATGGAGCTTCCGTTCCAATCCCGTGTCTGAGTGCCCAGACGCCCTGGCTCTATCACCGCGGAGCAGAGGAGGAGTCCAGGAGCAGAGGAGGAGAGTCCAGGAGCAGAGGAGGAGTCCATGAGGAGGGGAGGAGAGTCCAGGAGCAGAGGAGGAGAGTCCAGGAGCAGAGGAGGAGAGTCCAGGAGCTCAGACTGAGAGCCCATCCATAGGACGGCTAATTGCAGCATATCCCACAGCCGAGCACACAAGATCACACTGAATCACCACACAGTGGAGTCCTCTCTTCTACATCCCTCTTTCAATCTCCCCTCTCTCACACACACAAACAATATCTCCCTCTCTCCTCTCTCTCTCTCACACACAAACAATATCTCCCTCTCTCTCACACACACAATCTCCTCTCTCTCACACACAAACAATATCTCCCTCTCTCTCACACACACAATCTCCCCTCTCTCCTCTCTCTCTCACACACACAATCTCCCCTCTCTCCTCTCTCTCCTCTCTCTCTCACACACACAATCTCCTCTCTCTCACACACACAAACAATATCTCCCTCTCTCCTCTCTCTCTCACACACACAAACAATATCTCCCTCTCTCCTCTCTCTCTCACACACACAAACAATATCTCCCTCTCTCTCACACACACAAACAATATCTCCCTCTCTCTCACACACACAATCTCCCCTCTCTCCTCTCTCTCTCACACACACAAACAATATCTCCCTCTCTCTCACACACACAATCTCCCCTCTCTCCTCTCTCTCTCACACACACAAACAATATCTCCCTCTCTCTCACACACACAATCTCCTCTCTCTCCTCTCTCTCACACACACGCAAACAAACAATATCTCCCTCTCTCTCTCTCACTTCTTCTGATTCTGTCTCCCCTCCCTCTTTCTCCCCCTCTATCTCTTTTCTCTTTGTCCTCTTTCTCTCCGTCTCTCTACCCCCTCAGTTTGCAGGAGATATTAATACAGTAAGTGTATGGTATTACGCTGTGTCACACAGAGTGTAATTACACCACTAAGCCATTTAATTATGACTGAGTCATCACTAATGGCTTCTCTACATTGTTTAGGGGGGCGTGGCTGGGGGGGGGGGGGTTCTGGTGCTACAGTTAGGTGGTCTCTTACACTCTCACACTCCAGAATCCAGAATCCAAACAGTAAACTTGGATTCATTTCCATAGCTCAGCAATTTCCATTTCAACCCTAACCCTAACCCTAACCCTTACCATAGCCCTAAACATAACCCTAACCCTAACCCAAACCCTTACCATAGCCCTAAACATAGTCCTAACCCTAACCCAAACCCTTACCATAGCCCTAAACATAGTCCTAACCCTAACCCAAACCCTTACCATAGCCCTAAACATAGTCCTGACCCTAACCCAAACCCTTACCATAACCCTAAACATAGTCCTAACCCAAACCCTTATCATAACCCTAAGTCTAATTCTAACCTTAGGCCAAGCCCTAAAACCAAACATAGCCCAGCCCCTCGCCTGCATTCTAACCTGAACACTAATTCCAACCCCAGGACTGAACTGAATCCTGCGATTTCTCCATTAAAATCTCTGAAAGCTAACATGCTAGTTAATGGAGTGCTGCATCTTTTTTTAATTAAGTGTAGCCTACTAAGTGACTAAAATTGATTTTTCTCAATTGAATTTCTCGTTGAATCTCCTTACCATGGTGTGAAGAAGCTGTGTTTTACCTGCCAATTGATTAGTCAGATAATTTACACGCTTGTTAATCAAGGAAGATGAACGATGACGGTTGAGGCCTATAATCAGTCAAAAGGAAGGTTTTCCGCCCCATCAAATCTCAGCTCAGCTGACTAGCCCTTTCTCCAGTTCATAAACACAGACCCTTATCCTCAGCTTTTAACACTGGCTGTTTTCCCAACCAAGACTCAATTCTAACACACTCACACACACACACACACACACACACACACACACACACACACACACACACACACTCACACACACTCACACTCTCACACATACACACTCACACTCACACACTCTCACACACAGTCACACACACACTCACACACTCTCACACACACACTCACATACACTCACACGCACACACACTCACACACTCTCACACACTGCCACACCCGAGAGAAGAGGAGACACATTAGCCAGTGTATCAGCACAGGAACCAGGGATGACCAGTGAATGTGTTTCTTTCTGAAAGTGGAGGTGACATAAACTTGAGAACCCTAAGTTTATGTTGTTAACTTGAGAAAGACTGCCCCTCGATTAACAGTGTTAACTTAACACTAACTTACACCTAACCTGAACCTGAAACCAAACCCTAACCTGAACCCTAACAGGAATACTAACCTTTTCCTGAATCCTAGTTTTCAATTTGGCTAAATGCAGAATCAGTCCTGGAGTGTTTCGCTCAATAACACTGCTATTGCTTCATGTAGAAACTTTCATTTTGAAGCTTTAGACACAGCCTACTGTCACATTTTCAGACTAGCCAGAGACTGTACTGTGGACTGTCCAATAGGACTCAAGTCACGGACATTACAAAAGAACTGGGCTGTCACTGTTCTGGAGCTAAAGCGATAGGCTGGAGTTGATCGGCACCTTCAGCATGTCAAAGCCTGTTGTGTAGAAATGCAGATCTGTGGAAATGTAGCAGCAGTAAATTCAGAGCTTTAGCTCGACTGGTGCAGACACTGACAGCTCCAGGATCTCCTCCCCTGGATGCAGGTCCTCCTCCCGTGGACGCACTGGGAACAAGCCGGGCGGGTCATCCAGGGATCCACGGCGGGATTGTCTGATCCGTATCACAGCGGAATTATTACTGAGGAGCTCATTTCATTTTTTCTTTCTGAGAGACCTGTTCATAGTTATTTATGTGTGTGGTACGGGGGGTTTTAATTTTATGCAGAATGTTAACCAAGTCCTTGGAAAATACTTTTCCCTTACCCATCTGTTTTATGGCGTGCTGTGTATAATCAATAACTAGTGTAGCATTTGAATTCCGTTTTTTCAGTTTTATTAGCCTTAATGGTCTTATGCAGATTATGCAGATATGAATCTATGATTCATGAAAAAAGCAAACATTAGATTAGTCTGAGCTGAAAAAAAACATAACGCCTGAGGCATATATTTAATAAATAATTAAATAAATCGTAAGACAAAATATAAATACATCTATGTAAATAGGCTTAGACCTGCAGAAATTGTAGAGACACACACACACACACACACACACACACTCACACACACACACACACATTCTCTCACACACACACACACTCACACACACACATTCTCTCACACACACACACACTCACACACACACATTCTCTCACACACACACACACACACACACACACTCACACACACTAATCCGCACAGTCCTCTTTGGCTGATCTGAGGACAGTGGAGCAATGTATTCTCGTGTCGAAAGGGAATAAAAGAGAAGTGAATCCAGGTGTTTTGTAGCGGCTCTGTGGTACGCAGGTGCCCCAGACAGGTGTTCATTAAGGCCCCGGCCCGGTGCAGCAGCAGGATTAGTGGAGCTGGGTACTTACCTGGACCTGTGAGCTAGATCAGGAGATCTGAGCCAGCCACCAGCAACACCACTCTCCCTCTCACTCTCTCACTCTATCCCTCTCACTCTCTCACTCTATCCCTCTCACTCACTCTCCCTCTCACTCTCTCACTCTATCCCTCTCACTCTCTCTCTCTATCCCTCTCACTCTCTCACTCTATCCCTCTCTCTCTATCCCTCTCACTCACTCACTCTCCCTCTCACTCTCTCTCTATCCCTCTCACTCTCTCTCTCTATCCCTCTCACTCACTCACTCTCCCTCTCACTCTATCCCGCTCACTCTCTCTCTATCCCTCTCTATCCCTCACTCTATCCCTCTCACTCTCTCACTCTATCCCTCTCCCTCACACTCTCACTCTCCCTCACACTCTCTCACTCACTCACTCACTCACCCTCTCTCACTCACTCTATCCCTCTCACTCACTCTCCCTCTATCCCTCTCACTCACTCACTCTATCCCTCTCACTCACTCTCCCTCTCTCACTCTATCCTTCACTCACTCACTCTCTCTCTCTCTCTCTCCCTCTCCCTCTCTGCACAATGAGGTGGTGAGCACCAGCTTGTGTATTTCAGCAGAAGCCTTTAATTCCACCTGCCCTCAGAGTGCTACAGGGAAAAGTCACACCATTACGCCTTTTATGAGCCAGGAAATCAAAGTTAATTTCCTCTCCTGGAGCTGCCCTTGGCCCCAACCTTCATACATATTCATCAGCCATCAAACGATAAGAACATCCTGCCTTTGATGACGGACAGGACTCTCAATGTTACCAACATTGACGACCATCTTACATTAGTCCTTTTCTCTCTACTGGCCCCTCTCCCTCTCTCTCTCTCACACACACACACTCCGCCATGCTCAGCGTGCACACACACACACACACTCCGCCATGCTCAGCGTGCACACACACACACACACACACACACACACACACACACACTCCGCCATGCTCAGCGTGCACACACACACACACACACACACACACACTCCACCACGCCCAGCACACGCACACATGCACACACATACAGACGCACACACATACAGATGCACTTCCATCATCAGAAGCGACTGGACACTTTTTTACATGTTTGTATTTTTATTCCAAAAAAGCTTTAAAATAGATTTCAGTAAAGTAGAATAAGTTTAGACAGAATGCAAAGCATCATATACACACATAAAATACTTTTATATATTGCAGACCAACATGTCAGGTTTATATTACATATGTACAATACAATGTTTATGTAAACTCTGTACAATTGTTTTTAATTAAATTTACAAAAAGTTTTTTTAATTTTTTTTTTAGTCACTAGTATTTTTTTATTCCATGATAATGAGACAGGCCTTTTCAACACCTGACTTTTTTCTTAATTACAAATGTGTCTTTGATATTAAAAATATATCTCTCTACAAAAAAAGCTCATTTCTCCTCTCTCACACTTTCACAAACAGATCCTCACTCAGGTGCACTTTCTCAGCAAACTTCAGCAAAGCATTTTGGTGAAAGGACACACTCTGTGGCTCGAAATGTCCCGGGTTTGGACCCCATTCTCACTGTAGAGCAGGGTAAATCTGTCCCGGGTTTGGACCCCATTCTCACTGTAGAGCAGGGTAAATCTGTCCCAGGTTTGGACCCCATTCTCACTGTAGAGCAGGGTAAATCTGTCCTGGGTTTGGACCCCATTCTCCCTGTGGATCAGGGTAAATCTTTCCTGGGTTTGGACCCCATTCTCACTGTAGAGCAGGGTAAATCTGTCCCGGGTTTGGACCCCATTCTCACTGTAGAGCAGGTTAAATCTGTCCTGGGTTTGGACCCCATTCTCACTGTAGAGCAGGTTAAATCTGTCCCGGGTTTGGACCCCATTCTCACTGTAGAGCAGGGTAAATCTGTCCTGGGTTTGGACCCCATTCTCCCTGTGGATCAGGGTAAATCTGTCCTGGGTTTGGACCCCATTCTCACTGTAGAGCAGGGTAAATCTGTCCCGGGTGATGCAGGGAGGGGGGGGATGTGGCCCCAGATATAGACAGCACAGAGAAAAATATAACACAAATAAAACAGGAACACAGACAAGGCAGACACCGGCAGTCCTTCTGAGTGTGTGTGTGTGTTTTTTTGTGTGTGTGTGCGTGCACGCTCGTGCATGTGTGTGGGTGTGTATAAAATAAATAAATAAATACAGATATTAATAACTTCAGCAGAACATTAATTATTAAAATGTACACATCATTTCAGGACTTTAGAGGCCAAAGAAAATAAAGAAATGTTGGATTGTTTGTCTTCCTGCTGAAATCACACAAAGTCTTGATAGATGTGCTCCACACATCTCTGCCTGTGGCTCCACCAACATTATTCACCGGGATATTATTGGACGGGTGACCAGGGGTTTGGACCAGTGGAATAATGCAAAGTGCAAGAGTCCGTTTGGGACAGCACTCGCGGTTCTGATCGCTCAGCGAAGTGGGGACCACGCCCTGGAGGCAGAGAGGGAAGGAGAGGTGAGCGTCATCAGCACTGTTACCCCGGAAACCGTAGAGGCTCAACATCACAGAGAGGTGATGAGGATGATGATGGTGGTGATGATGGTGATGGTGATGATGATGATGGTGGTGATGATGGTGATGGTGGTGATGATGGTGGTGATGGTGGTGATGGTGATGATGATGATGGTGGTGATGGAGGTGATGATGGTGATGATGATGATGGTGGTGATGATGATTTCCTGAATCAAGCTGAAACTTTCACACAGACAACTCTCCACACCCTCTCTCTCAACCCACACTGATAACTCAAACCACACTAATAACTCAACCCACACTGATAACTCAAACCACACTGATAACTCAAACCACACTGATAACTCAAGCCACACTGATAACTCAAACCACACTGACAACTCAAACCACACTGATAACTCAAACCCACACTGATAACTCAAACCACACTAATAACTCAAACCACACTAATAACTCAAGCCACACTGATAACTCAACCCCACACTGATAACTCAAGCCACACTGATAACTCAAACCACACTGATAACTCAAACCCCACACTGATAACTCAAACCACACTGATAACTGAAACCACACTAATAACTCAAACCACACTAATAACTCAAACCACACTGATAACTCAAAACACACTAATAACTCAAACCACACTGATAACTCAAACCACACTAATAACTCAAACCACACTAATAACTCAAACCCACACTCATAACTCAAACCACAGTCATAACTCAAGCCACACTGATAACTCAAACCACACTGATAACTGAAACCACACTAATAACTCAAACCACACTAATAACTCAAACCACACTG
Organism: Conger conger; assembly: GCF_963514075.1. NCBI lineage: Eukaryota > Metazoa > Chordata > Actinopteri > Anguilliformes > Congridae > Conger > Conger conger. The sequence goes on along the minus strand of NC_083760.1, from coordinate 95,166,127 downwards.
ATAACTCAAAACACACTAATAACTCAAACCACACTGATAACTCAAAACACACTAATAACTCAAACCACACTAATAACTCAAACCCACACTCATAACTCAAACCACAGTCATAACTCAAGCCACACTGATAACTCAAACCACACTGATAACTCAAACCACACTAATAACTCAAACCACACTGATAACTCAAACCACACTGATAACTCAAACCACACTAATAACTCAAACCACACTAATAACTCAAACTCACACTGATAACTGAAGCCATACTAATAACTCAAACCACACTGATAACTCAAGCCACACTGATAACTCAAACCACACTGATAACTCAAGCCACACTGATAACTCAAACCACACTGATAACTCAAGCCACACTGATAACTTAAGCCACACTGATAACTCAAACCACACTAACTCAAACCACACTGATAACTCAAACCACACTGATAACTCAAGCCACACTGATAACTGAAACCACACTAATAACTCAAACCACACTAATAACTCAAACCACACTGATAACTCAAACCACACTGATAACTCAAACCACACTAATAACTCAAACCCACACTGATAACTCAAGCCACACTGATAACTCAAACCACACTGATAACTCAAACCACACTAATAACTCAAACCACACTAATAACTCAAACCACACTGATAACTCAAAACACACTAATAACTCAAACCACACTAATAACTCAAACCCACACTGATAACTCAAACCACACTGATAACTCAAACCCACACTCATAACTCAAACCACACTGATAACTTAAGCCACACTGATAACTCAAACCACACTGATAACTCAAGCCACACTGATAACTCAAACCACACTGATAACTCAAACCACACTGATAACTCAAGCCACACTGATAACTGAAGCCACACTGATAACTGAAGCCACACTGATAACTCAAACCACACTAATAACTCAAACCCACACTGATAACTCAAACCACACTAATAACTCAAACCCACACTCATAACTCAAACCACACTGATAACTCAAGCCACACTGATAACTCAAACCACACTGATAACTCAAGCCACACTAATAACTCAAACCACACTGATAACTCAAGCCACACTGATAACTGAAGCCACACTGATAACTGAAGCCACACTGATAACTCAAACCACACTAATAACTCAAACCACACTGATAACTCAAAACACACTAATAACTCAAACCACACTAATAACTCAAGCCACACTAATAACTCAAACCACACTGATAACTCAAACCACACTGATAACTCAAACCACACTGATAACTCAAACCACACTAATAACTCAAACCACACTGATAACTCAAGCCACACTGATAACTCAAACCACACTGATAACTCAAGCCACACTGATAACTCAAGCCACACTGATAACTGAAGCCACACTGATAACACACATCCATGAGATTCAGAGGCAGATGACAGGCCTGGCTGGGGCAGCCCCTTCAGGGCCTCTCAGTTTCCCCGTCTCGTCATTCTGCATGCAGAGTCTCTAACGACGGGATGCTAACGACCACGCCAGACGAGGCTCAGGACCTCATTATTAATCAGTCAGCCACACACCGACAACTGACACGCACAAGACGACCGGGACGACTGCTGAATGATAATCAGCGCTCAGGCCACACGCAGAGTCTGCGGCCACACAGTGCAGAGGAAGGAGCTGGCCCGGAGTATGGATGAGCGCACGCTGCATCTGAGCTGAGCTGGGCTGGGCTGAGCTGGGCTGGGCTGGGCTGAGCTGGGCTGGGCTGAGCTGGGCTGGGCTGAGCTGGGCTGGGCTGGGCTGAGCTGGGCTGAGCTGGGCTGAGCTGGGCTGGGCTGGGCTGAGCTGGGCTGGGCTGGGCTGAGCTGGGCTGAGCTGAGCTGGGCTGGGCTGGGCTGAGCTGGGCTGAGCTGGGCTGGGCTGAGCTGGGCTGAGCTGGGCTGGGGTGTGCAGACACCAGACAGGGATTGCACGGAGGCCAGGGCCTTGTTTGCAGAGTTTCCCTGATCTCTGGCTGTCAGCCAGCCGTTTCAAAACCTAGCTTGAGCTGTTCTTCAGCAGGGTGCGTTCTCAGTAAATTAGCAATAAAACCGTTTTTTAAAAAAAGCATGTCTTTCAGAGAGTAAACATTGTGGAAGCTCCAGACGGGCGGGGGACAGGGGCCCAGCGAGGGCCCAGCGAGGGGGAGAGGCGTCATCAGCGCCCTGGCGCTACGCGAGACGGCCGGGCGCAGAACGGCGCCGTCTCTGCCTTCCTCAAGAGCTTAAGGAGCTGGAATGAAATTACGGGGGCAGACAGCGGCCGATAACGCCGCTGCCAGAGAGCCGCGGACGCCCGGGGGGGGAGAGAGAGCCTTCTTTTCAATTCTTTTGCTCGTCCTCCTCCTTTCCTACCTTCTCTCCATTTCAACGGGCGACAGGCGAAATTACTTTCGGTCTGCAGAGACAGGCTGCGGACTTATTGGGGAGAACAGCAATCACAGCAGGACTGGGACCGGGGGAGGGAGGACGGGCCTCAGCCTCCTGGAGGACGACGCTACAGTGTCAGTCCCCGCTAACTGCGAGGCTAACACCGCTAACACCGCTGACACCTGCTGTCTGCACAGCTAATCATGCTAACACCTACCATCTGGGATGCTAAAACCGCTAATACCCTTTATATGCGGCGCTAACACTGTCAATATCCGCTGCCCATAGTGCAAAGCACGCTAATACCTGCTACCTGTGCTGCGAATGCAACTAATAACTGGTGTCAGCAATGCTGCGCATGCTAATACCTGCCATCTGTGGTGCCAACACTGCTAATAATTATCTGCAGTGCTAAGTACAATACCTTCCGTCTGCAAATGCAACACTACTAAGTGCTAAGCTTGCTTATACCCATCTGTGGTGCTAAATTTCTTAATAGCTGTTTTATGCAGTGCTAACACAACTAATATCCACTGTTTGTGGTGCTAACACTGCTATTAGTCACTATTGGCAGTGCTAACAGCGCTATTAGCTGCTATCTGTGGCACTAATAATGTTAATGAAATAATCGCTAGGCTAACACTGCTAATATCCCCTCTTCATTAGCCAGTGCCCAGGGCTGACAAACAGCATTAGCATCAGGCCTGTCAGACCCCACGGACTGGGGGCAGAGCGACTGCATTCTTCAGCCGTTGTTTACCCACTTTAATTTGAAATGACATCACTGCGGTTTTCCAAAATCACTGTTTTTTTTTTTTTTTTAAATGTCTTAAATCTCTTCCTCCCAATTTAAATTTTAAGACCTGTGGCAGAAAGCTAGATGAGAAAAATGCAGACTGGGACAAACTCTCCCGAGTGGCCCTTTACGCTGAAGTGAGTTTCTGAAGAGAGAGCTGCACCCCAGATTGCCTTGACTCAGCACACACCACACGCCCTGATCCTTAACCAACTCACACACAGGTGTGCCAGGGTACAGACCGTACAGCAGACACAGGTGTGCTATGGTACAGACCGTACAGCAGACACAGGTGTGCCAGGGTACAGACCGTATAGCAGACACAGGTGTGCCAGGGTACAGACCGTACAGCAGACACAAGTGTGCCAGGGTACAGACCGTACAGCAGACACAGGTGTGCTATGGTACAGACCGTACAGCAGACACAGGTGTGCTATGGTATAGACCATACACATTCACACACACATTCACATTCACACGCACACACACAGACACAAACACACACACACACACACACACACACACACACACACACACATTCACACTCTCTGGTCCGGTCATGCAGGATAGGAGAAGTCCTCCAGGCAGACCATTTAATGAAATTAGCATTTCCATCTCAAATCGCTAACCGCTAACTCCACCCGCTAACTCCACGCCGCCCCAGGCCGCAAACCTCGTTTCCCGCTAAGGAGACAAATACAAAGATGAGTTTGCATAAATTATCAGCACTCCATAAAAACCAACCCCCAAGACAGGAGAATACTGCCATCGCCAGTCAAAGCAACACTAAATGTTCAAATTCATGTTATAAACCGAAGCCTAATTCTGGAGAGATTTCAGCCTTGGTGCTATCTCTAGAGTCGACCTCTCTAAAGCTCCTTTCACACGATCAGTGTCAAAATACTTGACATGACGTGAACCCCTTAAATTCCTATGGAGGGAGCGCTAACGCCCGACCTGGCAGCAGCGCTAAGCCTGGCGTAGCACACAGTTCAAAATGAGGCCAGGTTGAGCATCACCAGGGTTCAAATGGTTTAAACTTTGACGCAGACGGTGTCGAAACACAGAGCTGGGTCTGAAGCAGGCAGACGTTGCCTAGGCTACCAGCGGGGCTACGTCCAGACAGGGCCGTTCCACAGAGGCTACAGGGCAAACCCAGTTAGCCTCATTCATTTCTTGACGTTTTGGGATAAACCCAAGATTTTTCACAATTTAGCTTTTTTTCAACCAGGTGATTAGTGGCCAGACTGCCTTCACACCTGACTCCCAGGTAAAGGGAGGGTGAACACACCTGACTCCCAGGTAAAGGGAGGGTGGACACACCTGACTCCCAGGTAAAGGGAGGGTGAACACACCTGACTCCCAGGTAAAGGGCGGGTGAACACACCTGACTCCCAGGTAAAGAGAGGGTGAACACACCTGATTCCCAGGTAAAGGGAGGGTGAACACACCTGACTCACAGGTAAAGGGAGGGTGGACACACCTGACTCCCAGGTAAAGAGAGGGTGAACACACCTGACTCCCAGGTAAAGGGAGGGTGAACACACCTGACTCCCAGGTAAAGGGAGGGTGAACACACCTGACTCCCAGGTAAAGGGAGGGTGGAAGAACAGCAGTTATTGGCCCTGGAGGACTGTGAGCTGCTGGTCTAGAGTACGTAGATGTGGTCGAGTCAGCAGGGGCACGCACAGTCAGCAGGGACACGCACAGTCAGCAGGGGCACGCACAGTCAGCAGGGGCAGGGGCACGCACAGTCAGCAGGGGCACGCACAGTCAGCAGGGACACGCACAGTCAGCAGGGGGAGCCAGAGGCCCAGGGGGAGAGGGCACCACACTCAGCTTGGGCTGTGTGGCACAGCTGAACAGGAGGTTGCAGGTTTAACTCCCATCGCCGGTGAAACCTCGACCAGAGGGGACCTTTAAGCGTGTTGATGAGGAAACAGCTCCACTCCCTCACCCAGTCTAAAGGCCATCAGATAATGATGATGATGATGATGATGGTGATGATGGTGATGTCATAGCCATTATTATGTCATCATGAAAAATTATACTTCCTCAACGGTGGCGATTGATCACCGTTCTAAGGAAGTTACAATGTCTCGTTTTCAGTATAAACCAGTGCGCGCGCGCGCACACACACACACACACACACACACACACACACATGGAAACACCATCGTCCTGCCGTGCACTTCCCCACTTTGCTGATTTCCCAGGGGAACCCCATTTCATCAGGAGCCCCGTCTTTGGTTAGCAGTCCTGGCAGGTAACTGCAGCCGTTCCATCAGGATCAGAGGTGGACGGAGCTGAAAAGCCCCCCCCCCAAACACGGTACAAACAGCGAGTCTGAAACCTCCCAGGAGAGCCTGTTTTCAGCCTCAGGTGGAAAGCGTGCGAGAAATCAATATCAATTATCCAGCAGGAGCGAGAGCTGCCCGGTGCGGAACAGGTGCAGTACCGGCCCGTGACCATCGGGGCGGCGCTGGACCTCCACGTGGCCCGGGAACCTTTCAGCAGAGCTGCGTGTGTCCGGTGGGCCCCTAATGTCTGGCACACAGCTGTGTCTGGTGCCAGGGTAACACTGTGGGAGCGGGGCAGGGGGGGTTTGGGAATGATAAACATAATAATTTATGCTTTTGGTTACAATCAATAAACTGCATCATGCAGAGGCCAACAGTTCCAGTTCTCAGGAACAGATGTGGTTCTCAGGAACAGTTGCAGTTCACAAGAACAGGTGTGGTTCTCAGGAACAGCTGTGGTTCTTAGGAACAGTTCCAGTTCACAAGAACAGGTGTGGTTCTCAGGAAAATGTGCAGTTCTTAGAAGCAGTTCCGTACTCAGGAACAGGTTTGTTTCCCCGGAGCAGTTCTGGATCTCAGGAATAGTTCTGTTCTCAGGTTGAGTTCCGATTCTTTTAACATTTCTGGTTCTCAGGTACAGGTGCGGTTCTCAGGAAAAGGTGTGGCTCACAGGAACAGTTTTGTTTCTCAGGAACAGGTGTAGTTCTCAGGTACAGCTCCAGTTCTCATGAACAGTTCTTGTTCTCGGGAACAGCTGAGGTTCTCAGGAACAGGTGCGGTTCTCAGGAACAGGTGTGGTTCTCAGGAACAGGTCTGGTTCTCCATTTTTTCTCTGTAATCTCGGAACTGCTCCTTCCCCAGGGTGGAGTTTCAGGTTCTTCATCACTCCTCTTCCTCACACTCTTCTAGCAGGACCCCGACTCCACCCCCGGCGACTCCACCCCCTCAAAGCCAGGCGCACAGAATTCTGGGGCGGAATTTGGGATGGAGACATGAAAGTGCAGCCTTCGCCTGATGAGAACAGAGAGGAGCCTGGGATAGAGGAGAGGAGAGGAGGAGAGGAAGAGGGGAGGAGAGAGATAGGGAGAGAAGAGATGAGAGAAACCATGCCTGTTCATACAGAACCCAGCACTGCACCAGCTAATTTACAGCTCTCTGGTTAGACAGGAGATGGCCACACCCAGCACACACAGTGCACTATTACAGTAATCTCCAGGCCAATCAGCACACACTATGGACTCATTACAGTAATGTCCAGGCCAATCAGCACACACAGTGCACTATTACAGTAATCTCCAGGCCAATCAGCACACACTATGGACTCATTACAGTAATCTCCAGGCCAATCAGCACACACTATCGACTCATTACAGTAATCTCCAGGCCAATCAGCACACACTATGGACTCATTACAGTAATCTCCAGGCCAATCAGCACACACAGTGCACTCATTACAGTAATCTCCAGGCCAATCAGAGCCTAATCTGTGGATGCTGGATACTGATAAGCCTTTGGCCATGCCTACTTTTGATTGGCAGGCTGCCTAAAGAGCAACCTTTCCGTGCGGTGCTGACTTGTGGGATTTGTGTCCTGTTGGTCCATAATGTGGGTCAGCACTGCTCTACAGGCAGGGATAGGACAACAAAAACACCTCCCACAGGAACAAACTAATAAACTACAATCAAGCTGGAAGCACGGGTAAACGCTGAGGTAGCTACCATGCAGATAAAAGAGGCAAGCAGCCTACATTACACATGAGATGTGCATAACTGTAGTTAGGAATGATAACTGCCTGAATCAGGCGGTTCTGGGCGGTTCCGGGCGGGCTGACCTGGCAGGGGGAGGCCCTATACGGCCGTACACACGGTGCTGACGGTGAACTCCGCCTCGCCCGGCACCACGTCCGTGGGGGGGATGGTGTGGATGTTGCGGTCGTACATGGGGTTCTCGAACGTGGCTCTGCCGTTGGTGTTCTCGTGGCCCGCGTAGCCGTTGAACGGGACTTTGGGTCTTCTCCTGTCCGGACACACACAGGAAGAGCCTCCGGTTTACGCTTCAGGACATTTTAACGTGGCGGGAAAATTGTTGAAATAACCATAAATTATCACAGAGGGACGTGATGTTCGTGATGTCATCAAGGACCCTGACCCAACAGCCCACCCATTCAATCCCCACATAGGAATAGATGGAAATGTTTCCACTGATATAACGGCGATATTGCAATGCATTTGCTTTCTCTAATTTTGCTGATGCTCAATACATACCATAATAAGGCCATACAGTGCAGCTCACAGCCGTTCAGAGATCTACCTTTACAGTCACTGTACGCGAGGGGTCCAGTCTCGGCTGAAAAGGGCCAACTGATCAGTCTTCAGTCAAGACCTCAATCAGTAGGATCAGGAGTGTTAGTGATGGGCTAAAACAGAACCCTGGACCCACACCGGCCCTTTTCGGATCAGACTGGACACCTCTGATTTAACCCCTTTGATGAACAGTTTGTTTTTTTTGGGAATGATCTTTCTTTCAGAATTCTATGTTCAGTTAAGGGCATTCTAATCGTATAATATCACGTAATATCTGCTGGACCAATGCTGGACCAATCACACGCCACCCTGGGGATGCTGGACCAATCACGCCACACCTGGCTGGCACAAACAGAATCAGGATCCATGAGCAGTTCACAGCGCATTGCACACATTAGCGCACGACAAACCGTCCAGCAACACTCTTAAAAACAAACAAACTGCTCCTTCACACCGCCCGCTTTCAGAGATGGTTTTTAATCACGGCCAGGTTCTGAATGTCCTCTTAGCTTTTCAGCGAAGTTCAACTTTTGTTTTATTTTTCCACTCTACACTTTTGCCTTTGAATAAAAGGTGGATGGTTAAAAGGGGCAGACAGGTTATTATTACGAAAACCCTGCTCGCCGATAATCATCATTATTTCCTGCAGCTCATTTATGGAAAAAGAAACCCCTGGAGGGAAATCTAATTACGGGAACAATCTTCAACTCACATGTGAATGAAAGCTCATATAATTCCAGTAATGCTTAAAATAAAAACTGAGCAATCAACAAGCTGAGAAATCCTTCACTGTACAAAGTGAGTCTGCATGCCAAAGTGCTGTCCAACACACGAGGAGACTGCAGGTGAACACTGCCTGTGTCAGGTATACAGTACCTGTGTTTGTAGAGGTACAGGTGTAGGTGAGCATTACCTATGTTTGTAGAGGTACAGGTGAGCATTACCTGTGTTTGTAGAGGTACAGGTGAGTATTACCCGTGTTTGTAGAGGTACAGGTGTAGGTGAGCATTACATGTGTTTGTAGAGGTACAAGTGTGTATTACCTGTATTTGTAGAGGTACAGGTGAGTATTACCTGTGTTTGTAGAGGTACAGGTGAGTATTACCCGTGTTTGTAGAGGTACAGGTGTAGGTGAGCATTACCCGTGTTTGTAGAGGTACAGGTGAGTATTACCTGTGTTTGTAGAGGTACAGGTGTGTATTACCTGTATTTGTAGAGGTACAGGTGAGTATTACCTGTGTTTGTAGAGGTACAGGGCAAAGCCAGCGATGATGGTGGCTATGAAAGGCACTAAGATGGCTGCTGCCACTGAGCTGCTGTTGAAGTTGAAGCTGGAGCTCAGGACCTCTCTGTCCTGAACAGAGCTCTCCGACTCTACAGGAGCACACACACACACACACACACACTATCAAACAGAGCTCTCCGACTCTACAGGAGCACACACACACACACACTATCAAACAGAGCTCTCCGACTCTACAGGAGCACACACACACACACACACACACACACTATCAAACAGAGCTCTCCGACTCTACAGGAGCACACACACACACACACACTATCAAACAGAGCTCTCCGACTCTACAGGAGCACACACACACACATACACTATCAAAAAGAGCTCTCCGACTCTAGAGGAACACACACACTATCAAACAGAGCTCTCCAACAACAGGAACACACACACAGACATAAAACAAATACACTATCTCTGTATGAAACACACACACCATAAACCAGAACTCTCTCTGTATGAATCACACACACACATAAACACACACACACACACACACACACTTTCACACAGTTCTCTGAACAGCACACACACACACACACACACACACAACTCAGACACACACACAAACACACACTCACACACACACACACACTTTCACACAGTTCTCTGAACAGCACACACACACACACACACACACACACACACTCAGACACACACACACTCACACACACTCACACACACACACACACACACACACACACACACACACACACACACACACAGCCTGCAGTAGGTGACATACTCACCTATCCTCTGAAGGCCAAACTGTCCGAAGCCCTTCCCTCGCACAAAGCCCTGGTACACAAAGGAGCCTGTGGAGCCCACATAGGACACCTGGAACACACACACACCTGAGTTCAGTTACCTGTACACACACACACACACCTGAGTTCAGTTACCTGTACACACACACACCTGAGTTGTTACCTGTACACACACACACACACACCTGAGTTCAGTTACCTGTACACACACACACCTGAGTTCAGTTACCTGTACACACACACACACACACACACACACACACACCTGAGTTCAGTTACCTGTACACACACACACACACCTGAGTTCAGTTACCTGTACACACACACACACACACACACCTGAGTTCAGTTACCTGTACACACACACACACCTGAGTTCAGTTACCTGTACAGACACACACACACACACACCTGAGTTCAGTTACCTGTACACACACACACACACCTGAGTTCAGTTACCTGTACACACACACACACACACACACACACACACACACACCTGAGTTCAGTTACCTGTACACACACACACACACCTGAGTTCAGTTACCTGTACACACACACACACACACACACACACACACACACACACACACACCTGAGTTCAGTTACCTGTACACACACACACACACACACACACACACACACACACACACACACACACAAACTGAAACCAGTTACCTGTACACACACACCTGAAATCAGTTACCTGTAAACATACTACATACATACACACAAACACACACACCTGAGGTCAGTTATCTGTACACGCACACACACACACACACACACCAGAAATCAGTTACCTGTACGATGTGAGGAGTATGGTAGTGTATGTGTGGAGTATGGTAGTGTATGTGTGGAGTATGGTAGTGTGGTAGTGTATGTGAGGAGTATGGTAGTGTGGTAGTGTATGTGTGGCATATGGTAGTGTATGTGTGGAGTATGGTAGTGTATGTGTGGAGTATGGTAGTGTATGTGTGGCATATGGTAGTGTATGTGTGGAGTATGGTAGTGTATGTGTGGAGTATGGTAGTGTATATAAGGAGTATGGTAGTGACTCACATGTCCGTCCAAAGCCCAGTTCTCGCTCTTGAACTTGTGCACAAAGATCTCCACTGGACCCCGGATCTGATGCACCTGGAGCAGGAGGTGAGACTCTTCGCTCCTGTAGACCCCTGAACGGATCAACACACAAATCTCATCAATATTTCACCCTAAATGAGTCACAGAGCCCAGACCAGTCTGAATGAGTCACAGAGCCCAGACCAGCCTGAATGAGTCACAGAGCCGACCAATGGGTCTGTATGAGTCACACATCTCAGACCTGCTATGGGTCTGAATGAGTCACAGAGCTCAGACCTGCTATGGGTCTGAATGAGTCACAGAGCTCAGACCTGCTATGGGTCTGAATGAGTCACAGAGCCCAGAGCTGCTATGGGTCTGTATGAGTCACAGAGCTCAGACTGGTCTGTATGAGTCAGAGCTCAGACCTGTCTGTATGAGTCACAGCTCAGACTGGTCTGTATGAGTCAGAGCTCAGACCTGTCTGTATGAGTCACAGAGCTCAGACCAGTCTGTATGAGTCACAGCTCAGACCTGCTATGGGTCTGTATGAGTCACAGCTCAGACCGGTCTGTATGAGTCACAGAGCTCAGACCGGTCTGTATGAGTCACAGAGCTCAGACCGGTCTGTATGAGTCACAGCTCAGACCTGCTATGGGTCTGTATGAGTCACAGAGCTCAGACCTGCTATGGGTCTGTATGAGTCACAGAGCCCAGACCAGTCTGTATGAGTCACAGAGCCCAGAGCAGTCTGTATGAGTCACAGAGCTCAGACCGGTCTGAATGAGTCACAGAGCCCAGACCAGTCTGTATGAGTCACAGAGCTCAGACCTGCTATGGGTCTGTATGAGTCACAGAGCTCAGACCTGTCTGTATGAGTCAGAGCTCAGACCTGTCTGTATGAGTCACAGCTCAGACTGGTCTGTATGAGTCACAGAGCTCAGACCGGTCTGTATGAGTCACAGCTCAGACCGGTCTGTATGAGTCACAGCTCAGACCTGTCTGTATGAGTCAGAGCTCAGACTGGTCTGTATGAGTCACAGAGCTCAGACCGGTCTGTATGAGTCACAGCTCAGACCTGTCTGTATGAGTCACAGAGCT
>NC_083760.1:95134087-95151587 GCF_963514075.1 Conger conger | reverse complement strand
CCAAACTGTCAGGGGCTTTACCTGTTCAGACCTGCATGCCAGACAAGCCAGCATATTCAACCTTCTCCTGTTCACGACAGACGCTAGCTAACAGTGTGAAAAGGTAGTGCATGGCAAACAAAAATGGCTGCTGATGGGGAAGATGCAAAAAGAATAATAGTTGATCATTTTGGTCTTATAATGCTCCTTAATCAATGTAATATCTGTTCTTACCCTTTAAGAAAAAAACAGAGAAGCAACCAATTAGCTAGCTAGGATTGTTAGACCAAAGTCACTAAATGGAATGTTCATTTAAAATCGTTCAGCAGGATCTGTTAGCCACAAACATAGTTTGCTCGCGAACGTTCGTCATCTTGAACACACCTGTGCAGAGCAGGTTTACTTGTCCAGGTGTTAGTTTACCTGTCCAGGTGTTAGTTTACCTGTCCAGGTGTTCCCTACCTGTGCAGAGCAGGTTTACCTGTCCAGGTGTTAGTTTACCTGTCCAGGTGTTCCCTACCTGTGCAGAGCAGGTTTACCTGTCCAGGTGTTAGTTTACCTGTCCAGGTGTCCCCTACCTGTGCAGAGAGGGGCTTTTCCCGTCCAGCTGCCGTCGGACCGGCAGGTGCGGTGCTCCGAGCCCCCGGTCAGGTAGAAGCCGGGCTGGCAGGTGTAGATGAAGGTGTACCCCACAGAGGGCAGCTCGATGGCCCTGACATCAGCGTGGGGGGGCAGCTCTGGCTGGGTGCAGTGGTGTGCTGGGGCAACAGAGGGGGGGTCAGCTCTCCTCCATGTACCCCAGACCCAGCCTGGGCCAACTACGTAATGGTTTTGGATTCAATTGCCCTTCTGTGCTCGATTGATCTTGCCTGGAGCAACTGGGCCAACCAAGAGTACCAGAAGGAGGGGTTTGCACTTTTTGAGAGTATTCCATAGGTTCCAATACACCAGACAAGCTCAGTAAAGCGTAGGAATGTATGACTATCCAGAACAAATGATTGACCCAGCAGGTCTGATGTCAGGATCAGAGGGGAGAGGGAGAAAGAGAGGGAGAGAGGGAGGGAGGGAGAGAGGGAGGGCTTACCCACACACTCTGGCTGCGTGGCGCTCCAGGTGAGGTTGGGCAGACAGGTGCGTGAGATAGAGCCCTGGAGGAGGTAACCCTTCCTACAGCTGAACAACAACGTGCTGCCAATCTGAGAGAGAGAGGGAGAGGGAGGGGGAGAGAGAGAGAGAGGGAGAGAGGGAGAGAGAGGGAGAGAGCGAAAGAGAGGGAGAGAGAGAGAGAGGGAGAGAGGGAGAGAGAGGGAGTGAGAGTATTATTGCAGTAGTATTAATTATTGTTCATGTTTTACATGTCCTGTTACACAAGTACAAATATTTCATAGAAAATATATACGCGGTGTATTAATAAAGCAGCTACACACACACACACACACACACACACACACACTTACACTGTCTAACACACACACACACACACACTCACACACACACACACACACACACACACACACACACTTACACTGTCTAACACACACACACACACACACACACTCACACACACAGCTCACCTGGTAGCCCTGAGAGTTGTTCACAAATCCAAACAGGGGAGCTCCTGGGTTGGCACAGGTGGTGTGGCTGGGGTCTGAAACACAACCACGCCCACCAGGTGAGTGCTGGCCCCTCCCCTCATCACACTCTCAGAGGTCCATTAGCTCGTTAGCGACTCTACAAGGTACGTTAGCGGCTCTACAAGGTTTGTTAGCTCGTTAGCGACTCTACAAGGTACATTAGTTCGTTAGCAACTCTAAGAGGTACGTTAGCTCGTTCGCTCATTAGCGACCCTACGAGGTACGTTAGCTCGTTAGCAACCCTACGAGGTACGTTAGCTCGTTAGCGACTCCACAAGGTACGTTAGCTCGTTAGCGACCGCAGGTCGTGGGACCCTCACCTATGCAGGAGGGCTGGGTGCCGCTCCACGCCCCGTCGGCCTGGCAGTACCGCCGGGCCGAGCCCACCAGGACCAGCGGCGGGAAGCAGGAGAACACGGCCGAGGACAGGTAGGTGAACCCCCGGTCGTCCCTGCGGCCCTGAGCGGGAACCCCCGGATCCCCGCAGAACACCGCTGCAGGCAGGAGGGAGGGAGAGAGAGACCGCTGTTGCCGTTCGATGTTGCTGTCATTTGTTTTTGTTGTTTGTTTTATGTTGTTGATAGCTGTAATTGTTTGTCGTTTTTGTCGTGATTTGTTGTTGTGATATTTGTTGCCGTTTGTTGCCGTTTTTTGTTGTGTTGTTGTTGTTTGTGGTTGTTATAGTTGTTGTTTATCGTTTTGTTGTTGTTTGTCGTAGTTGTTCATTGTTTTTGTTGTTTGATGGTGTTATTTTATTTTCTTAGTTGCTTTTTTATGAGATAAGGCCAGAAGGTGAGAGGTGAGAGGTGAGAGGTCGTACGGAAGCACTGGGGCCGCTCCCCGCTCCACTGGCCTGTGCCCTGGCAGGTGAGGGTGGAGGGGAGGGACAGCTGGTACCCCTCCACACAGGCGTACGCCACGCTGCTGCCCACTGGAAGTCTGAGCCCAACACCTGCCCGTTTGGTATGCTGGGAGGCGTCCCACACATGATGGCTGCAGAGAGAGAGAGAGAGAGAGAGAGAGAGAGAGAGGGAGAGAGGGAGGGAGAGAGTGAGAGAGGGGGAGAGAGTGAGAGGGAGGGAGCGAGAGAGGGAGAGAGAGAGAGAGGGGGAGAGAGTGAGAGGGAGGGAGCGAGAGAGGGAGAGAGAAAGGAGATAGAGAGAGAGGGAGAGAGAGAGAGGGGAGGGGGAGAGAGAGAGGGAGAGAGAGAGGGGAGGGGGAGAGAGAGAGAGCGGAGGGGGGGGGGGGAGACATACAGTTAGGCAGACAGAAAGACAGATAGGCAGGCAAACCCAAGGAAGCTTTGCCAAATGACTAACATTAATTCAACTGACTTACCAAACAAATACAAAACCTATTAAAAGTCCCTATTTTAAGAGTCACCTTCACCATTGCAGTGCCTGATTAAACCCACAGGATAAACTGAGAGTGGTCCCTATGGACAAGCCACAACGCTACAAAACGCATAAACCTCTCCAGGGAGTCTCTGGGGAGCAGGCTAACAAGCTGTCTGTGAGCATGTGGGCAGGCAATCAAATCTGTGAGTGTGCATGTGGGCAGCCAATCAAAAACTGTGATATCACACACATCAGACAAGGCCATCAGCCAATGTTCCTGATTACAAGAGCAAGCAGCCAGGCAGCATCAAAAATGACACATGTCAAATAAATTGCTTCCATAGCAACCAGTTCCAAGCGGACTCTGTCTCATATTAAACTCTGGACTCTGATGCGCTGACATCAGAGATAGCAGCAGCCATCAGCAGAAACTCCCAAAAAAAGGGACTTACAGTTGATTATTGTGGAGCCCTGGAGCATTGTGCAGGTAAGGGCTTTGCTCAAGGGCCAACAGCTGCACTGATCTTATTGTGGCTACACTGGGGCTTGAACCACCAACCTTCCAGATCCAGTCAAGCACCTTAGCTACTAGACTGCAGGCTGAACAAAAGTAGTTTTGGACTGCTTGTATCCCTCATGGGCAAGGTGTTGAGCCATGGTTTTTGATGGTTCAGGGTGGTTTGGGACAGTTTTGGATGGTTTGGGACAGTTTGGGATGGTTTGGAACAGTTTGGATCGTTTGGGACAGTTTGGGGTGGTTTGGGACAGTTTAGGATGGTTTGGGACAGTTTGGGACAGTTTAGGATAGTTTAAGACAGTTTGGGATGATTTGGAACAGTTTGGGATGGTTTGGAACAGTTTGGGATGGTTTGGGACTGTTTGGGACAGTTTCGTAGCGTTTGGGACAGTGTGGGACAGTTTAGGATAGGTTAAGACAGTTTGGGATGATTTGGAACAGTTTAGGATGATTTGGAACAGTTTAGGATGATTTGGGACAGTTTGGTAGTGTTTGGGACAATGTGGGACAGTTTAGGATAGTTTAAGACAGTTTGGGATGATTTGGAACAGTTTGGGATGGTTTGGGACAGTTTGGTAGCATTTGGGACAATGTGGGACAGTTTAGGATAGTTTCAGACAGTTTGGGATGATTTGGAACAATTTGGGATGGTTTGGGACAGTTTGGTAGCATTTGGGACAGTATGGGACAGTTTGGGGGGGGTTCAGGACTGTACGGGAGGTTGGGGGGGTACCTCTGCAGACAGGGCGGGTCCCGTTCCAGGTGCGGTCCTTGGTGCAGATGAGGCGGGACGCGGGGTCCCCCTCCATGGTGAAACCGGGGGCGCACTGGAACGTCACGCTGTGGTCGAAGGTGAAGTCGTTCCCAAACCTCATCCCATTGGCGGGAACGCCCGGGTCTCCACAGTTTATCACTGCAATGGACACAGCAAGGTCACGTGATCACATCATGTGACCCACACAATAATGTCATCACTAAGGGCCTGGAGGTCAAAGAGCATGCCTGTGGCCAAGATATTAAACTCCATCAGACTTGGGTGAAATATAATAGGCAAAATACACACTGTCAAACTCTCAGTCCTTTGGGCGATTTCGCAAAACACAGCAAAGCCGGAAGCAGTGAAGCATCAGAGGGGCTGGGGCCCCTTTAAATCAGGATTACTTAACCCCAGATTCAGTGGTCCTGCTAAAAGCTCTACTGGAGCCACCCATTAGCACGATAGCACAAGGCTAAATTAGGTTAAATCCGACAGTCATTAGGCTGCGGTGGATAAGTGTTTTCCTGGAACAAGAGCCTACTGACGCCTGGCTGAGATGCGTTAGCGCTGAAATGGAGGCTCTGATTTAATGTGCTTCTCTACAAAGCTGTTTTTACACCTCTGGCTCTCACCCCACACTCGGATTTCACTCCCAACACTAAATTTGTTTCTCGATGTACCCATTTGCAGCAGCACGCCTCAACAGTAAATTAGCTCCACAACGCGGTCCGCTGCACTCGCTAAATTAAAAAAACACTGCCAGATTTTAACTGCCACACCGGGGGAGTTGGTGTTTGGTTGCGGAGCTGTTGCTAGGAGGGGTCCGTGGTTCTGTTCGTCAGGCTGCAGTGCAGAATGCTCGCTGGGGTCCTCCGTTTTATGCTGGATCAGAACCAGCGCATTGGTATCCGGGAAAAACCCCCCCCCCATAAACCATCATTATGAAAAGGGCTGTTTGGATCCAGCATGCTGATTGTCTGAGACAGCGTTCTACCGTGAGTATAAATCCGACACAGTAACAACTAATCAAACAGCCTGTTTGCAAACCATATCACCCTGCGCACAGACTGCTGCCTACAAATAATATAACAAAATCTGTGTCATAAAATGTCTCATTATTTTATAAAAGCAATACGGCTCTGGAGGCTGTGCTGTACCGTGAGTACAGCCCACCATATCGCTTAAATAAATCCACAAATCAACCAAATCAACTTACTGTACTGTGTGTAAACTGCACCATGATACAGATGCTATGACGCTAGCTTACTGTATTGTGTACTGGGTACTCCAGACTCAGGTGAGCAGAGGTGGGGGAACCTATGTACTCAGGTGAGCAGTGGGGTACCTGTGTACTCAGGTGAGCAGTGTGGTACCTGTGTACTCAGGTGAGCAGTGTGGTACCTGTGCACTCAGGTGAGCTGTGGGGTACCTGTGTACTCAGGTGAGCTGTGGGGTACCTGTGTACTCAGGTGAGCAGTGTGGTACCTGTGTACTCAGGTGAGCAGTGTGGTACCTGTGCACTCAGGTGAGCAGTGGGGTACCTGTGCACTCAGGTGAGCAGTGCGGTACCTGTGCACTCGGGCATGGTCCCGGTCCAGGTGCCGTTGGCAGTGCAGTGGCGGGTGAGCAGGGAGGAGGAGTAGTATCCCTCTCGGCAGGAGTAGGTGATGGAGTGAGAGAAGACCGGCTCGTCGTGGAGGAGAATCTTAGCATTCCGAGGAGTTCCGGGATTCCCACAGGACAGAACTGAGAGGGGGGGGGTGTGAGAGAGAGAGAGAGAGAGAGAGAGAGAGAGAGAGAGAGAGACTAAAGACAACAGCGTAATGTACTCATTGTTATTCATTTTTTGTATTGTTTACACTCTGCATATACTGTGACAACAGTGTCCAGTGTTCACACGCTTTGATACCTCACTGAAGGCTGTGACACTGGGGCAGCTTTAGCGCACCCTTTTACACAGCGACGGTTTCAGACATGCTAATGCTATTCTAACATCCTGAATAGTAAGATGGTGTGTGATTTTGGGTGCGAATCTTTCAGGGGGAATCTGCCCCCCCCCCTCACCGTGGCACTCGGGCTGGGAGCCCCCCCAGGTGCCGTTGGGGTGGCAGATGCGTTCCGGGGTCCCCCGCAGGTAGTAGCCCGGCTCACAGCTGAACCGCAGAGTGCTCCCCACCGAGAAGTCCTCCCCCAACCGGATCCCCCGCACCGGCACCCCCGGGTCCCCGCACTCCCCCGCCGCGCCCCCTGCAGGAGGAGAGAGGTATTACACACTCCCCACTGAGCCCCCTGCAGGAGGAGACAGGTATTACACACTCCCCACAGAGCCCCCTGCAGGAGGAGACAGGTATTACACACTCCCCACAGAGCCCCCTGCAGGAGGAGAGAGGTATTACACACTCCCCACAGAGCCCCCTGCAGGAGGAGAGAGGTATTACACACTCCCCACAGAGCCCCCTGCAGGAGGAGAGCGGTATTACACACTCCAGACTGAGCCCCCTGCAGGAGGAGAGCGGTATTACACACTCCCCACAGAGCCCCCTGCAGGCAGAGAGATGTATTACACACTCCCCACTGAGCCCCCTGCAGGAGGAGACAGGTATTACACACTCCCCACAGAGCCCCCTGCAGGAGGAGACAGGTATTACACACTCCCCACTGAGCCCCCTGCAGGAGGAGACAGGTATTACACACTCCCCACAGAGCCCCCTGCAGGAGGAGACAGGTATTACACACTCCCCACAAAGCCCCCTGCAGGAGGAGAGAGGTATTACACACTCCCCACTGAGCCCCCTGCAGGAGGAGAGAGGTATTACACACTCCCCAGAGCTCCCTGCAGGAGGAGACAGGTATTACACACTACCCACTGAGCCCCCTGCAGGCAGAGAGAGGTATTACACACTCCCCACAGAGCCCCCTGCAGGCAGAGAGAGGTATTACACACTACCCACTGAGCCCCCTGCAGGAGGAGACAGGTATTACACACTCCCCACAGAGCCCCCTGCAGGAGGAGAGAGGTATTACACACTCCCCACAGAGCCCCCTGCAGGAGGAGAGAGGCATTACACACTCCCCACTGAGCCCCCTGCAGGCAGAGAGAGGTATTACACACAGCCATTACACTTTTGTGTGTGAGAGAGTGTACATTACATTAATGGCATGAGTGTATGAGTGTCTGTGAGTGTGTGTGTATATCTGTATGTGTGTATGTGTGTGAGTGTACATGAGTGTATGTGTGTGAGTGTATTAGTGTGTGTGAGTCTACATGAGTGTGTGTGTGTGTGTGAGTGTGTGTGTGAGTGAGTGTGTGTGTGTGTGTGAGTGTGTGTGTGTGTGTGTAGGTACCAGAGCAGTGTGTGTGTGTGTGTGTGTGTGTGTGTGTGTGTGTGTGTGTGTGTAGGTACCAGAGCAGTGTGTGTGTGTGTGTGTGTGTGTGTGTGTGTAGGTACCAGAGCAGTGTGTGTGTGTGTGAGTGTGTGTGTGTGTGTGTGTAGGTACCAGAGCAGTGTGTGTGTGTGTGTGTGTGTGTGTAGGTACCAGAGCAGTGTGTGTGTGAGTGAGTGTGTGTGTGTGTGTGAGTGTGTGTGTGTGTGTAGGTACCAGAGCAGTGTGGCACAGCCCCGCTCCAGAGCCCGTTGAGCTGGCACATGCGTGTGGCGTTTCCCAGCAGGCTGTGCGGTGCCACACAGCTGTAGCGCACCAGCGACCCCACCGTGCGCCGGTCCCCCGAAACCTGCCCATGAGGGGGCACCCCCGGCTGGTCACACACGACCACTGCAGAGAGAAACACACAGTAAACACACAACCACTGCAGAGAGAAACACACAGTAAACACACAACCACTGCAGAGAGAAACACACAGTAAACACACAACCACTGCAGAGAGAAACACACAGTAAACACACAACCACTGCAGAGAGAAACACACAGTAAACACACAACCACTGCAGAGAGAAACACACAGTAAACACACAACCACTGCAGAGAGAAACACACAGTAAACACACAACCACTGCAGAGAGAAACACATAGTAAAGGGGCAGGGGGAGGTGTTGGGGGGTCAGGGGCAGGTGTTAGGAAGGCAGGGGCAGGTGTTAGGGGTCAGGGGGAGGTGTTGGGGTGCAGAGGCAGGTGTGAGGAGGGTGTGGTTAGGGTAAGGGTGTGAGGCAGGTGTGAGGAGGGTGTGGTTAGGGTAAGGGTGTGGGGCAGGTGTGAGGAGGGTGTGGTTAGGGTAAGGGTGTGAGGCAGGTGTGAGGAGGGTGTGGTTAGGGTAAGGGTGTGGGGCAGGTGTGAGGAGGGTGTGGTTAGGGTAAGGGTGTGGGGCAGGTGTGAGGAGGGTGTGGTTAGGGTAAGGGTGTGGGGCAGGTGTGAGGAGGGTGTGGTTAGGGTAAGGGTGTGGGGCAGGGGACTCACACAGGCACTTGGGCTGGGCGCGGTCCCAGGTGCCATCTCCCTGGCAGGTGAGAGAGGTCGTGCCCAGGCTGTAGTACCCCGGGCTGCAGGTGTACGACACGGAGCTCTGGAAGCTGAACCGCTGCAGCCCGCTGGAGAGGACCTGCCGAACGCTGTTCTCCACGAAGCCAGGGTCCACACAGCTGACAACTACACACACACACACACACCGGTTACACACACACACACACCGTTTACACACACACACACACACACAAACACACACACCGGTTATATATACACACACACACACACCGTTTACACACACACACACACCGTTTACACACACCGGTTATATACACACACACACACACACACACACCGGTTATATATACACACACACACACACACACACACACACACACCGGTTATATACACACACACACACACACACACACACACACCGTTTACACACACACACACACACACACACCGGTTATACACACACACACACACCGGTTATATATATACACACACACACACACACACACACACACACCGGTTATATATACACACACACACACACACACACCGGTTATACACACACACACACACACACACACACACACACACACACACTGGTTATACACACACACACACACACACACGTAAATGGCATAATTACTCTTTTAGTTTATCTCAGTTCCCTGCTTCACCAACCCTGCCCTCTATCAACAGCCCTTAACCCCCTAAACTAAAATCCCCATGCCCAGAGACCTGTGGCACCACACCACAGTGCGACACACAGGTCATCAAACACACACAGGTCATCAAGCACACACAGGTCATCAAAGGACAGGCAGCGGAGTGTGCAGCACGCCCTGAGGTGGCGTGTCGGCGTGTTAATCGAGTGTTAAACAAACAGTGTGGCAGCTGGCCCAGCGCTAAACGTTCCCGGCGCTGAAATCACCCCCTTAAACAGCCCAGGTGTGGAAATGAGCCGGCGCTTAAACAGAACAGGTGTAAAAGGCGCAGCATGTTAAACAGCCCAGGTGCTAAAAGCGATGGTTGTTAAGGGAGGCAGGTTTTACACACCAGCCGTCAAGACTTGGCCAATGTCACACTGGCCAGCAGTAAAACGGGGCAGTTATTAAACTACACGGCCACTCAGTGGAGTGAGTTACGGTGTATGGTGCAGTGGTAAATGGAGTGAGGGAGAGTGAGAGTTAAATGGAGTGAGAGTTAAACAGAGGGAGGGTTAAATGGAGTGAGGGAGAGTGAGAGTTAAATGGAGTGAGAGTTAAACAGAGGGAGGGTTAAATGGAGTGAGAGTTAAACAGAGGGAGGGTTAAATGGAGTGAGGGAGAGTGAGAGTTAAATGGAGTGAGAGTTAAACAGAGGGAGGGTTAAATGGAGTGAGGGAGAGTGAGAGTTAAATGGAGTGAGAGTTAAACAGAGGGAGGGTGAAATGGAGTGAGAGTTAAACAGAGGGAGGGTTAAATGGAGTGAGGGAGAGTGAGAGTTAAATGGAGTGAGAGTTAAACAGAGGGAGGGTTAAATGGAGTGAGAGTTAAACAGAGGGAGGGTTAAATGGAGCGAGAGTTAAACAGAGGGAGGGTGAAATGGAGTGAGAGTTAAACAGAGGGAGGGTTAAATGGAGTGAGAGTTAAACAGAGGGAGGGTTAAATGGAGTGAGGGAGAGTGAGAGTTAAATGGAGTGAGAGTTAAACAGAGGGAGGGTGAAATGGAGTGAGAGTTAAACAGAGGGAGGGTTAAATGGAGTGAGAGTTAAACAGAGGGAGGGTGAAATGGAGTGAGAGTTAAACAGAGGGAGGGTTAAATGGAGTGAGAGTTAAACAGAGGGAGGGTTAAATGGAGTGGGAGTTAAACTGGCAGGGTAAGTGTTAAACAGGTAATTATTAAATGGAGTGGGTGTTAGAACTGTACAGAGTTAAACAGGTAGATTATTAAACAGAGTGGGTATTAGAACTGTACAGTGTTAAACAGGTAGATTATTAAACAGAGTGGGTATTAGAACTGTACAGTGTTAAACAGGTAGATTATTAAACAGAGTGGGTATTAGAACTGTACAGTGTTAAACAGGTAGATTATTAAACAGAGTGGGTATTAGAACTGTACAGTGTTAAACAGGTAGATTATTAAACAGAGTGGGTATTAGAACTGTACAGTGTTAAACAGGTAGATTATTAAACGGAGTGGGTGTTAGAACTGTACAGTGTTAAACAGGTAGATTATTAAACGGAGTGGGTATTAGAACTGTACAGTGTTAAACAGGTAGATTATTAAACGGAGTGGGTATTAGAACTGTACAGTGTTAAACAGGTAGATTATTAAATGGAGTGGGTATTAGAACTGTACAGTGTTAAACAGGTAGATTATTAAACGGAGTGGGTGTTAGAACTGTACAGTGTTAAACAGGTAGATTATTAAACGGAGTGGGTGTTAGAACTGTACAGTGTTAAACAGGTAGATTATTAAATGGAGTGGGTGTTAGTGGGGTAGTTTAGCGAGAGAAACAGCAGGCGTCTCATGAATAATTCACAGACGGTTGAGTTCTGCTGATTCTCGTGCCTGGGAGTCAGTGATTCAGAATAAGTAGTTTAATCATGACACGCATGCGGTGTAAGATCCGAACATGCGACCATGCATTACCCACAATCCACGTCTCCCGTCACTATAACAACAATAAGCCTTTTTAATTCACAAATTAGGAAACAAAAATGCCATTACCAGGAAAAAAGAAAAATAAATCCAGACTGACTTAAGTTAGGAAGTAGTTTAATCTCCGTTTCACATGGACACGCATGCAAGGGAAGTCTGTGTCGTCGTCATGGCAACATGACGTGCTGCTCAATGATGGCACAGTGGAATGAGGAATTACTGGGTCATAGATTAACCAATCAGAGAGAGAGAGAGAGAGACAGAGCTGATCCACGATGCCTTTACAAAACAAACATTCCCTGTCTGCAACATTCCTGAAATATTCCCTGCCTGTATCCTACCCTGCCTGCAACATTCAATATTCCTGAAATATTCCCTGCATGTATCCCACCCTGCCTGCAACATTCAATATTCCTGCAAAATTATCTGTAACAACATTCCCTGTATGCAGCATTCCCTATCTTTAAAATGTCCTTCCTGGAACATTCCCTATCTATAACATTCCCCGTCCCTAATATTCCTGCAACACTCCTTCCTAGTCTGTAACATTCCCTGTCTGCAACATTCAAACAGAGACCTGGTTGTTTGACTCTAATCCACCCCCATTCCCCAGCCTGGAGTAAGTGGTATTAGGCTTCAAAATGACCTCCATGCTGTTGGTGTTTGTTTCTCTGCTTTCTGACCGAACAGTCCAAAGGGCTGAGGCTGTAAATACCATCAAATCAAAACTGAAAGTCTGCATTTTAACCACATAGTGATCGTCTTATTTCAACGGTTTGACTGTTTGCCAGTGTCTCACTGACAAAGTACTTAGACTGCACTGTATGTACTAGTTTTATTAGAGCACAGGATTTTCCATTATTTTAGCATTTAGATTTAGAACATCAGCTTCCAACTTTGTTTTTAAAATCGTGTGACTCCAGATAGGAATAACCTAGTGTTGTTTCAAGTTTGCGGTCAGTTAAACATCTAAAGCAGTTCTTTTCCCGTTACATGATTGTTGTGAATTAGCGTCTGTATTGATATAACTTTACAGGGATTTAAGGTTCCTCTGAACGCCCTTCCACTAACAGAATGGTGGTAATGTAATTAGGACATTAACATGATGTATAATGGCCCTGGGTGAATCGTGCCAATATATCGCACTGAAATCATTACCGCCAGCTTAGCAACATTATAACGACGCTCTTCACTCATACAAATCTAACTTACTACACCTATCGACAAGGCTATCGAACGGTTTAGCCATTTTAACTGAGTCATGCAAATAACGCAATTTCCGCCGGCGATACAACGAATGAGACATCTGCATTTATGTCCCACAGTGTTTTGCATTCCACTAAACTGAAGTAGGATCTAATCCAGCTCTATCGGGAGAATCAGCACGTCCATTTACCTCCTTTTCCATCAGCGTTGTCACAGCAACTTTCTCACGGACATCAGTTTATAGCGGTAATTATTTAATGGAAGAGAGAGCCGTGCTAGAGATATAGGCAGCAGCCTACTCAACGTTTGTTATAATTAGCTTAGTTTTATGTTGGCCCAGGTTGCATAGACACGCACAGCAATTTTTAAAGGCAGCACATCCTCAAATCTTAATATATTTGTTGCAATGTGGTCCACAGAGTTTAGGCTGCTAAAGACCATAGCCTAGCCATGCTATCTGCCTGTCACGATAGCACAAAACAATGCTCTACCCCAATGCAGTCGCCAAGCACAGCAGAACAGCTGCATCTCTACCTGACCAGAATAAAACAGAAGAATGTCGTGGACTTTACCAAGAATAAATGAATTATTAATGTAGGCTGCCACCTCACTTAACAGGGGTAAAAGATCTTGTGAAATTGCAGCTATACTACTGCCGTGCCATGGTATGCTCAAAATAAACGAATTATTTCCCTTTATCAACCCGGTGAATTGGTTTTTACCGTTACTACGGTTACGGTTAACTGATTACCGGAACAGCCCTACACGTGCACACACATACATATGCTCTCATAAGCACACACACACACACACACACACACATACATACGCACACACACGCTCACACACACACGCACACACACAGACATATGCTCTCATAAACACACACACACACATGCACACGCACACACACACACACACACACTCTCTCTCTCTCTCACACGCACACACACACTGAGCTGCAGGAGGCTAGCGGAAGCCGCAGCTCTGAGCAGCGTGTGGAGCGCTGGTGTGAAATTGCTTCTGAAAGGTGAATCTCCGCAGCGATCTGGAGAACTGAAGAGTGTGACTCTCTCCCTCCCCCGACGAGGCTAAGCACATCTTAACTCATCTCAAAACCAAACGATGAGCCGCACACAGACCTCACGGCGCTGCGGACAGACGGGGGAGAGCTGTCAGTTCCCGCCCGTCACCGGGAGATAAACAGCGGTATTCCCGCAGTTCCGCCCGGGTCGTCCCGGGAAGCCGTCATTCCGACAGCCCCTCCCGCCTGACGGAGTGTTCGCACCCTGAGAGCCTGGGTCACCGTGGCGATGGCGGGGTGATAGGCCTGTCATGTTTAAATGTTACAGCCCATCCAATTTGCCCACCCCTGACCCGCAGTTATAACTTATTAATTAAATCATTCATTTCAGTTCTGAGGGTCTCACTTTCAATCTGCTCTAAAGGCCACGCAGGCCTTATCTGCAGGAGAGCAAGGAGACTTCATTACACTCTGGATCTTATGCAGGTCACACACACACACACCCTAACCCTCACACACTCTCACAAACATGCACTCACACACACACTCACCCTCACACACATACACATTCACACACACTCTCAGAAACACACACACACTCACACACACATAATCACCCTCACACACACACACACACACTCACACACACATAATCACCCTCACCCACACTCACACCACACTCACACACACATACACACACACACACACACACACACACACACACACACACACACAGAGCTCACTTTTACAGGATGGCAGGGCGTTGCTCCATTGGCCGTTGGGCTGACAGTGGGACTTGAGCGCCCCCTCTAGGCTGTACCCGGTGTTGCAGACGAACTGAACGATGTCGTTGAGGTTGAACTTGGCACCATGGGTCATGCCGTTAGTGGGGTTCCCGGGGTGACCACAGGTAATGGCTGCACAGAAACAGACATAACTATATACACTATATAAACAGACATACAAACATAACTATATACACTATATAAACAGACATACAGACATAACTATATACACTATATAAACAGACGTACAGACAACTATATACACTATATAAACAGACATACAGACATAACTATATACACTATATAAACAGACATAACTATATACACTATATAAACAGACATAACTATACACTCTATAAACAGACATACAGACATAACTATATACACTATATAAACAGCCATACATACATAACTATATACACTATATAAACAGCCATACGGACATAACTATACACACTATATAAACAGCCATAACTATATACACTATATAAACAGCCATAACTATATACACTATATAAACAGCTGTACAGTTATGCAGACATCACTATATAAACAGACATGCTTACCATATTACTTACAGACTTGGAATATTTACCCTGCGTACTAGACTTGATGTTAATGGCTGATG
The DNA here is from genome assembly GCF_963514075.1 of Conger conger. NCBI lineage: Eukaryota > Metazoa > Chordata > Actinopteri > Anguilliformes > Congridae > Conger > Conger conger. The sequence continues at coordinate 95,136,646 of NC_083760.1, read as the reverse complement.
CTTCATGTGAATTCTATCTTATCTGTCCTGCTCTGTAGTTGTTCTTACGAGCTCTACACATTGCTTTGGATAAAAGTGTCTGCCAGATGAATGCAATGTAATGTAATGTAACATCAGACATCACTCTACAAACAGACAAACGGACATCACCATGTCAACACAGCAGGGTCCAGACAGGAGACACTCTCAGAAAGGAATGGTTCCAGTGGGAACCCTGTGATTCCACAGAAGAACCCTGTCTATTTCAAGGGTTCTTCGTCAGGAAAGATTATTCTTGGTCTGGGAACTCTTATTTTTTCATAAAAGTGTAGGGAGCAGAAAACAGAGCCGGGGCAAGAGGAAGATCACTAAACCTGAAAGAAATGGGTTTCCCCAAATTTAATTTTTCAGCCCAAAAGAAGAGGAAGCAGCTAAACCAGCTCAGCGAAAAATCGATGAAGCACAAGTACGGGTGGAATGAGAAAATATCCTTTAATAAAACATAAACACGGACAAAACCGAACCGCGGATCCTCTAAACGCAACAAAACCACATTGATTAAAGTTCTGAGGAAAATGAGAATTTAGCAGAGTGTAAACCGTCAAGTCCTAATCTTCAAAGAGTCGGAAGAGAGATTATCCCAAAGACCCAACGCAAAAGCAGAAATAAATAATGTCTGGCATTAATAATCCATCACCCTCTGAACTGGGAAAATGCCAAGGCTGATGGAAAAAGGAAATTATTGCAAATTCTTATCTCCCTTTACACGATGAAATTCATATCCTGACTCGTACTTTTATAAGCACCAGGACAGTATCTGGCAGCCAGGGTAACCAGGGCCAAATCACTACCAGAGAGAGAGAGAGAGAGAGAGAGAGAGAGAGAGAGAGAGAGAGAGAGAGAGAGAGGGAGCGAGAGAGAGAGAGAGAGAGAGAGAGAGAGAGAGGGAGAGACAGAGAGAGAGAGAGAGAGAGAGAGGGAGAGAGAGATTCCATGCGGGCCATTAGTGTGATGTGTGTGTGTATGTGACTGTGTATTTGACCGTGTGTGTGTGTGTGTGTATGTGTGTGTGTGTGTGACTGTGTATGTGACCCTGCGGGTGTGTGTGTGTGTGTGTGTGTGTGTGTGTGTGCATGTCCTTCTTTGCATCCATTTTGGTACCGGGGGCTACAATCTTGTTACAAAACATTATTTCATTATTTGTTTATAAATTATTATACATTATTTTATTCTGATAGTGTGGAGAGGGAGAGTGAGAAACTGAGAGAAAGGGAGAGTCAGAGAGAGGTAGAGAGAGAGAGAGAGGGAGAAAGGGAGAATGAGAGAGAGGCAGAGAGAGAGAGACAGGGAGAGAGAGAGAGAGAGAGAGCGAGAGACAGGGAGAGAGAGAGAGAGAGAGAGCGAGAGACAGGGAGAGAGAGAGAGAGACAGGGAGAGAGAGAGAGGCAGAGAGAGAGAGAGAGGCAGAGCTAGAGGCAGCAGTGTGACAGAAGTGACTCCAGACAGTGGGAGTGTGAAGAGGACGTGCAGTGTGTGCAGAGGGTTATCAGTGCTCCCAGGAAGAGGCTCTGAGGTGAGGGATGAGGAACGAGCCCCATGAAGGCTCCACTCACAGCACTTACACAACGTTTACCCAACGTTTACCCAACGTTACCCAGCATTTACACAACGTTTACCCAACGTTTACACAGCGCTTACACAGCGTTTACACAGCGCTTACACAACGTTTACCCAACGTTTACCCAACGTTTACACAGCACTTACACAACGTTTACCCAACGTTACCCAGCACTTACACAACGTTTACCCAACGTTTACCCAACGTTACCCAGCATTTACACAACGTTTACCAAACGTTTACCCAACGTTACCCAGCATTTACACAACATTTACCCAACGTTTACACAGCGCTTACACAGCGCTTACACAACGTTAACACAGCGTTTACACAGCGCTTACACAATGTTACACAGCGCTTACACAACGTTTACCCAATGTTTACACAGCGTTTTCACAGCGTTTACACAGAGCTTACACAATGTTTACACATCGCTTACACAGTGTTTACACAGCGCTTACACAATGTTTACACAGTGTTGGAGGTGGAGTGAAGGGCAACAAGATTGTTCCCAGGTCAAAGAGGGCGACAAGAATCTTAAAGCTATTAGGCCTTAGACTTCAGAGAGGAGACAGAAGAATTAAGACGAATGAACTGGGTGACCCAAAAAATACAGGTGAGAGTGGCTAACGTGTAGAGCTGTATCTCAGGTGAGTTTAGACCGGGGGTGTATACTCAGAGACACAGATGGGGTGTATACTCACACACAGAGACGGATGTACACTCACACACACACAGACGGGTGTGTACTCACACACACAGACGGGTGTACACTCACACACAGAGACGGGTGTACACTCACACACACAGACGGGTGTGTACTCACGGATGCAGACGGGTGTACACCCACACACACAGACGGGTGTACACCCACACACACAGACGGGTGTACACTCACACACACAGACGGGTGTACACTCACACACACAGACAGGTGTGTACTCACACACACAGACGGGTGT